>NW_020536220.1:0-43404 GCF_003426905.1 Ctenocephalides felis | reverse complement strand
TCAGTACGTATTGCATAGGTTACGAAGAACTATACACTAAAATTCAAGTTTAGAAATTTTTCTTGAATAATTTGTTCGCAAAGTTTTGAAACGTTATATACAGAATTTATTAGCTTTCCAACAATATATAACGCTATTGTTATTTTGAAATATCTAGAACAAAATGCACGTGCAAAGAAAAAGTGCACCCATTGCAACACTAAAATATAAAATCACACTCCAATTTGATCATAAAATGACATCAAAGTTTGAAATTTTTTTGAACAAAATTTTGTTTGTAACGTACTAAATTATTATATACACAATTATAGATAATATTTTTTATTACTTTTTTAACGATATAAATAACATATATGTTGTGAAACAAATTTTAGCAATATGAACGCAAACGTAGAAAATATACCCTATACGTCTACCAAAGCTAATAACTCGATACTAAAGTTTGAACTTTACAGATTTTTCCTAAATAAATTTTGTTCGCAAAGTTATTAAACGTTATATACAGATTTGTAGATAATTTCATATTAGCTTTCTAACAATATATTAGCTTTCTAATAACTTTTGTAATATTTGAAATATCTGTACGTGCAAACAAAAATCTGCACCCATTGCAACTAGTATCATAAATTAACACGTGACTTTAAAAAATTGTTTTTTTGCAAAATTTTGTTCCAAACTTAAAAAATCCCTTTATACAGACTTGTAGACAATTTCATAACCTTTTATTTGATATGCAACAAAATATACTTATCACCTGTCTTTTACAATTTATTACTCAAATTATCACTCACCTGTCGAAGTTATGTAAAGAGTTAATAGCAGCGTTGAGGACCCTTCCTCTGGCCACAACTGCTTGTGTCAAATTAGCATAACGTTGATTGACACATTCTGTCATCTTTTTTATACGTGACGTGTCATCGTGCTGATAAACAGCTATTAATTTCTGTGTCAACTGATTGAAGAGTTCGATTGATGTAACTCTGCATGATATGACTGGAAAAAGACAAAAAAAATCAAATTTTTGCAAATAATTTTTGGAATATTGGTGTAAATAAGAATTGTGTTTAGCCAGTTTTTTGGGCTTGAAATTACCTTTGATTTGATGTATATAAGTATAGATGTGTTGGAACAAATTGTGGTTTAAAAAACGCTTTCAAAAATCTATTTACTGAATTAATTTTAATTGCACATTGTGAAGCACGCTTTAGCCTAAAGCAGTAGCCACACTTGCGCTTTTGCTTATGAGCGTTTGTTTAGGGTTTTATATGGCGCCGATTGAGTGTAGTGGAAGCTTTAGGGCTGTAAAGCGTGTTTCACACTTGAACTTCCAAAATTTAGCAGGAATTCATAGTTTTTTTTGAATAACTCTAAGCTATTTGTGAAAGGTATGAGGTATGTTTAGCTAATTCGTAGCTAATTGAATTTTATAAAATTTGAGGTAACATTATTGTAAATTTTATAAATAATTTTTAATATAAAATGCTATTCGAAATGCTGATAAATTATATGATGAAGATATTTTTGTAGTTTTAGTTTTGTAACTTCTAAACTATTTATACAAACTATAATGTGTGTTTAGGTAATTTGTATATAATAAAATTAACTAAATTTAAGCTAATATTTTTGTAAGTTTCATGAATAATTTTTAATATGAAAATGTAATTATAAATAAACAAACTAGCTAAACAGTAAGTATATAAATATACAATTTTATAGTTTTTTCTTTTATATTCTCCAAACTAATTATGCAAACTATAAGGTATGTTTAGCTAATTGAATTATCTATCAATTTACACTAATATTATAGCAATTTTTGATTATTTTTTTTAATAAATGCAATTAAAAATTATCAATGCTTCAACTCAAATTATATGAAGTGGTTGCATTCTTACGATTTGTGTGCTATATTTTCTAAAATGTTGGTTGAAACTGAAAACTGTCTTTAGCTAATTTATAGCCTAAAGTACTAGCTACAAGTTTGTCTTATAGTATACTAAGATATCTTTAACAATTATCTTACAAAATTTAATTTCCTGGAGCAATATGTAAATGTTGATTAGTACCTGCTCTAGGACTTGTGTTTAGTTTTATACCTATAACTTCCAAACTAATTATGCTAGCTACAAACTATCTTTAGATAATTTATAGCTCGAAGTACTTTTATAGTTACCTTGGTAAATCTAATTTTGTACAGCCCTTAAAAACTTTCTTCAGTACAGCACTAGAGCTTGTGTAGTTTTTTTTTTTTGCTATAACTGTTAAACTAAATCTCGTAGCTAAATACTATCTTCAGCTATTTTGTAGCTTGAAATAAAAGCAAAAAGTTTGTCTAATACTGTACTAGGATATCTTTAACAGTTATCTTATTATAAAGAATTTCTTAGTGTACATATAAACTTTTGTTAGTACCAACACTTAGACTTGTGTTTAGTTTTATAGCTATAACTTCCAAACTAATTGTGTTAGCTAAGAACTATCTTTAGCTAATTTGTAGCTTATAGTACTAGCTATCATTTTATCTAAGACTTTACTACGATATCATTAATATTTATTTTGCAAAAACCAAATTCCTTGAGCACTATTAAGATTTAGTTGGTACAAGCACTAGGACTTGTGTTTACTTTTTTAGCTGTAACTTCAAAACTAATTGTGCCAACTGAAAGCAGTATTTAGCTAATTTGTAGCTACAAAAACTAGTTATAAGTTTGTCTCAAATTATTTCTCAAAATTTGTATTATTTATCCTACAAAACCCAAATTTTCAGTTCGCCTACTAAACTTTCGTCAGTGCTGGAATCAAGAATGCCTTTACCTTTTTTGCTAGAACTTCTAAACTGAAAATTCAAACTCAAAACTGTCTTTAGCTGATTTGAAGCTGAAAGAATTAGCTACAAATTTGAAGTAAAACTTTTTAACTCGCATTTGACCCGCTGTACTATTTATAGTACGACAGCACGTTTGCATGCATTTATTTATTGAAATTGCATTTATTATTGAAATTCTTGTAACTTTTGAACGGTTCGTCCAAAATGAATGAAATATTCGGCAAATTTGTTCTAAATTAAATTATCTATAACTGTACTTAATATCAATCCTTCAATCTACTCGGTATACTTTAAAATTGCAATAGAAACTCAAAAATTAGTTTTGAATATCAGATATATGTGATTGTACGGAATTCTATAGGTCTGTTTTGGACGTCACTGATATATTTGACGAGTTTAGGCATGTTGGGTATCAAATAAAAGGTCTCGACGAGCACTATCCAAATATCTTAGAAACAGAAACATAACACCAATAAGGATCCATAAAAATCATTTACCCATTTTCAATGACTATTTTTGAAGTTTAAAGTATACAAAATTGCTGTAGAATTAAATTGCAATAAAAACTAAAACAAACAATTTAATTTAGCACATATTTGTCGAATAAACCATTCGCTTTAGACGAACCGTTCAAAAGTTACAAGAGATACAATAAAAAGTCGACCAATGGGTTGCAAACAGGAGTTTGAACATAAGTTTACAAGTTTTACTTCAAACATAGGCATGTGGGGTATCAAATGAAACGTCTCGACAAGCACTATCCAAATAACGTAATAACGTACTCAATACACTATTTATTTAACTACTAATGTTAAAGTTTTCCATTTAAATTGCTGTAGTGTCAAACTATATTGAAAGATATTATAGACGATTTAATTTAGCACAAATTCCCCGAAGAAACCATTTACTTCAGACGAACCGTTCAAAAGTTACAAGAGATATAACAAAATGTCGACCAATGGGTTGCAGAAATCGAGATCGAACGTAAGTTCACAAGTTTTACTTCAAATACAGGCATGTGGGGTATCAAATAAAAGGTCTCAACGAGCTCTATCCAACTAACACAACCCAACCCCATAACCTCCATTTCCATTCTCAACACGTTTTCCTAATAAATTCCCACACACAATGCATATTAACACTTAAGAATTTAATCTCGTTTTAATACCCCCGACATCTATTGTATTTAGTGTGAATTTACGACCAAGAAGGGAAATTCCGTTAAACTGCGAACAATATTTCTCTATTAAACACGAACCAATTTCTCTATTAAACACTTTTGACAAAAATTTTTTGAAAAAATTTACATAGTCGGCTAAACAATTTTTTAACAGTTAATATATATTACACAAATCAATTTGGGTTTCGTCGAAATCACTCTCTACCTCTCACTCAATTTACACATTAGTCCATGACATTATTCACTCTTTCGAAGATGGTAGTTTCTGCGTTGCAGTTTTCTGTGACTTGTCCAAAGCTTTTGATTGTATCTCCCATGAAATTCTTTTAAACAAGCTCGATAAATACGGTGTACGTGGTATAGCTCTTGAATTATTTTCATCTTACTTATCAAATAGGACTCAATCTGTTAATCTTAATGATCGTGGTTCAGTAATTATCTCAGACAAACAAAATATTAAGCTCGGTGTCCCTCAGGGCTCAATTCTCGGACCATTATTATTTCTCATCTACATAAACGATCTACCAAAATGTACAGATCTCTGTAAATTTATTCTTTTTGCAGACGACACTAGTGTGATTATAAAAAGCAATTCCTTAGAAGAAGTAAATGATAAATTAAATCTAGTTATGAAGTCAATTTCGAATTGGTTCAATTCTAATAATCCAAATTATGTCTTTTCGAACAGTAAATAGGATAAGTCATGAGATCAATTCTTTAACTATCAATAGCATTCAATTTGAATTTTCCTCAGTCTCAAAATTTCTAGGGATCCAATTACAAAAAAACCTAAACTGGGACAATCATATTCATTCCATACTTGTACCTAAGTTAACCAAAACCTGTTTCATGTTGAGAATTCTTAAATCAAAAGTTAGTTTAAATTGCCTTCTTTCAATTTATTATTCTAATTTCTATTCGCATCTCGCTTATGGAATACAATTCTGGGGATTCTCATCATCCTTAAAGGATATATTCAAAATACAGAAAAGAGCATTAAGAATAATTTTTTCCCTCAGTTCCTTATCCTCATGTAGGAATCTTTTCCGACAATATAACATTCTCACTGTTCCCTGTATATTTTTGCTAATTACGTTGTCATTCATAAAGAATAATCCTGAACGCTTCAACCTATCCTCCATGTTAAATTCCTATTATAAAACAAGAAATTTGACTATAAAAGGACCAACTTTTAAACTTGAAACATCTTTTAATACCATAGACGGAAGAGGAGTACAGCTTTTTAATCTACTCCCACTACATATTAGGAAACTGAATGAACGTCAATTTCATAATACTATTGTTAAACTTTTAAAAGCTCAAAGTTTCTACGATACTTCTGAGTTTGCCAATTTCGATATCAAACATTATTTTGATAATGAAATGCCTACTGTTACTAATTAATACTTCTTTTTGCAACAGTTACAATTTTTTTCCCTTTTCAATACCTTTGCTAATTTTTATTCTAAATTATTTTACCATTTTCCTACTTTAAGTATTTTATCATTACAATTATTTTCATATTGTATATTCTTTTTTGATACTGCTCTTAATTTTTATTTTCCAGATATGATACTCAACTAAAAATTGCATAACGGATATTTCAAGGATTTTTTTACCATAAGAAGACTCTCAAGATCTACAACAATTAAACTATTTGAATTTTATTACATTTTTTTTTTTTCTTCAAGTTATTGTATTAGATATTACTAATGTTAGGCGTAATATTGTTTAATAGTTGTATTTTACTATACTTAATTCAATTAGGATAATTTATTTTCTGTAATTATTAAATTTATTCCTGTATCCGTAAATATAAATATGGCAAATATAAATATAAATATAAATATGAATATAAATAACGGATGAAAGGCTTCCAAAGCGGATATGTGTCTATAAAATAGATATAGAAACGACGTGTATATACGTCAGGGTTTATATGCGATTTTAGACTTCAAGGAGTAGTTGAAAGTGGATATGGTGTTAGGGGATGTTTTAGATAATTTTATTGACTGTAAAATTCGAAAAATAGTTTTTAGATAACTAAGATATTTTAGGAGTTATCTGGAGAAATATAGATAAATGTACCGCAGGATATTGCATGAAATATTTTTAATTGTATTTTGCGTATATGGTGATCTTTAAGTAGATTTTTTAGTAATGAAAATTTATTTGATGTGAATACAATATTAGACAAAAACGTAGATGATTTATTGAACTTTCAGTATATCTAAGATTGTTTTAAGATAACTTAGATAATTTAAGAGCTATCTTTAAAAGTATAGAAAAATGTACCGCCGGACGACAAATTGCAATATTTTAATATTGCCTAAATAGACATTGTGACGTACATGGTATGACGTTTGTTATTATGATATTTGGATAGAGCTCGTCGAGACCTATTATTTGATACCCCACATGCCTATATTTGAAGTAAAACTTGTAAACTTATGTTCCAACTAGAGTTCTGCAACCCATTGATCGTCCCTTTGTTAAATCTCTTGTAACTTTTGAACGGTACGTCTAACGTAAATGGTTTATTCGGTGAATTTGTTCTAAATTACACTGTTTATAATATGTTCTAACACAGTAGACTTCTACAGCGACGTGGTATATTTTAAATGACAAAAATTGATACTAGAAATTAAATAAATAATTTATACAGAACCCTATTGACATTTTGAGGCTGTTGTTATGACCGATGAATAAAGGTCGTCGAGCCCTTTCATTTGATACCCAACAAGCCTATATTTGAAGTAAAACTTTTTGACTCACTACTTATGATAATGATGATAATTTGTACTACAATAAAGTTTTTAATTTTATTTAATGTTTACACAAATATAATAATAGACAAAAACATTGAAAATTTAGTTGTCTTTAAAATTATCTAAGATTGTTTTAAGATAACTAAAATAATTTAAGAGTTATCTATAAAAATATAGATAAATGTACCACAAAGTATTATATGAAAGAATGAAATATGATGATGTTTAAGTGTATTTTTTAGTAATGAAAGTTTATTTTATACAAATACAATATTAGAGAAAAGTGTAGATAATTTAATTATCTTTAAACGTATCTAAGATTGTTTCAAGATAACTAAGATAATTTAAGAGTTATCTTTAAAAATACAGAAAAATGTCCTCAACATAAATTTCTTCATACAAAATTGTTCTCAAATAAATATTTTTTTTAAAACAGAACTTGTTGACGAAACTTTATGAAACTTCTACAGAAGTTTAATAAGTATGTAAGTTAAGAACTGAAAAAGTTTTAGGTATTAAACGATATAACTATAAATATCTTAGTTATCATTATTTTTCCTTAGACAATATTTTAGATAAAAAATTATCTACATTTTTCTCTAATATTATATTCATGCCAAATAAACTTTCATTTCTAAAATCACAGATGCTAAAAAAAACTTAACTCTAAATTGTATTAAAATCTCAAAAACAATCGCGATTCGCAAAATAAATATACACTTTTTGTTCTAAATTTTAAAATTTTAATACAAATAAAACTAAAAATTTCAACCCAAAAAAGTCCAGCATGAACGTCCGAATCACACGCCTCGACCTCACACCCTAGACTTAACTTCAAACTTTTAAACAAAATCTTCAACGCACTTCGCGCTCCATCCATATACGAAAGTTCTAAAGGTCACCTTGACACTTTAAAACATAGACTGATAATAATTTTAAAGATTTTATCACCAAAACAACTAACTAAACTTTAAAATTTAAAAAAAAACGACTCTACTAAAATAGAAAAGGAACTCAATTATCAATTAATTACCCAATTATCATACTTAACACTCTTTTATTTTCCCTCTTGTCTCACGATTTTCATCCCCAATCCCCCGTTCGGGGGCTGTAATTGGTAACAGCGGTGGGGAATTATATTTTTTGCGCAGGAGCGCTTCGAGGGGCTCCAAGGGGCGCTCCACGAACAGAAATAACTTTCCTGTGCATTATTTATTTCCGAGAGAAATAAATCGATAGGAGGAAAGATAAGATGGGGCTGTGTTTTAAAATATGGAAAGTTGACATAGGGTTGTATGATGTTAGGGAAGTTTGTAGGGTGAAGTGTTAGCTTGATATTTGTGGAAGATTGTTTTAAGATATTTTAGATAATTTCAGAGTTATCTGTGAAAATGTGGAAAAGTGTACCGCAGAATTTGAGGTGTAGTAATTATGAATTGTATGGTATTTTTTAGTAATGAAAGTTTATCGGATGTAACTACTATATTAGACGAAAATGTTGATAATTTAGTTATCTTGAAATTTGTCTAAGATTGTTTTAAGATAACTTAGATAATTTCAGAGATATCTGTCAAAATATAGATAAATGTAACGCTGGATTTTGTACAAAATATTCATGATTGTTGCCTGTTGCGTATTTAGGTTGTTGATAAATGTTGATAAATGTTGATAATTTAGTTATCTTGAAATTTGTCCAAGATTGGTTCAAGATAACTTAGATAATTTCAGAGATATCTGTCAAAATATAGATAAATGTAACGCTGGATTTTGTACAAAATATTCATGATTGTTGCCTGTTGCGTATTTAGGTGTAATTTTTAGTAATGAAAGTACCTTTTATTTATTTGACATAATTATAGTCAAAATTGTAGATAATTTGATTATCTAAAAATTAGTTTAATATAGTTTTAAGATAACTAAGATAATTTAAAAGTTATTGTAAACAAATACGTATGTACCTTCAAACTTAACATACGCCATATGTCTATGTTTAGAAGCAATTTTTATTAACAAAATTTTATTTTAGGTGCCTACAATGTTAGATAAGTTTCTACATACTTTAATTATCTAAAAATTAGTTGAAGATAGTTTTAAGATAACTTAGATAATTTAAGAGTTATTTGAGAAATTGTAAAAAATTGTACCGTCACGCTTGATATACGTCATATAATCGGTTGTCTATGTTTAAAAGCAATTTTTATTAACAAAATTTCATTTTAAGTGTATACAATGTCAGATAAGTTTTTAGATACTTCAATTATCTATGAAAGTGCTAAAGATTGTTTTAAGATAACTTAGATAATTTAAGAGTTATCTAAGAAATTGCAAAAAATTGTACATGCAAGCTTGAGATATACGTCATATAATCGGTTGCCTATATTTAAAAGCAATTTTTATTAACACATTTTTATTTTAGGTGTATACAATGTTAGATAAGTTTGTAGATACTTTAATTATCTAAATAAGCCCCTAAGACTTAAGATAACTTAGATAATTTAAGAGTTATCTATAAAAATATAGATAAATGTACCGCTAATTGCATGAAATATAATTAAATTATCTACATTTTTGTCTAATATTGTTTATATACATAGCTGGGCATTAACTCTGTTCGCGCCAATCAAAGCATGCGATATATATGCGAATAGGAAAACAAAAAATCATCAATTGATTAATTATAAAATCAAAGTCAATTCAATCAATACATAATCAAAACATATTAAATTTGTTATAAATACTATTATAACTTATAAAATAAATATATACAGTTACAAAATTAAATGTTTTAAAATTGGTCCTTCGAAAAGCAAAATTCAATTCAAGCAACACCTTAAAAAACAAACTCGTTAATCCGTTAATCGTTAATTAACGAAGTTAACATTTTGATTAACGGATTAACTTTTAAGTTAACTTTTAAAAATGTTAACGGACACGTTAACTTCCGTTAAAATGCGAGAAGTCCGTTAATCGTTAATCCAATGCCTACTATTTACCGCACGGCACAGCTTTAGCCAATGCTTTATTAAACAGCAAAGAGAAAAGATTTGGACTACTCCTGAATGATGAACAGTGCCAACTTGCCGCGGCATTTCACCCAAAGTTTCGGTTAATGTGGCTGGAAACGTATGACAGCAGTAGAGAGGAATGCAGTAAGAAAATGCACGGAAAAAAGGTAGAAGATGCCTTATGGCAAGAAGCAGCGAAAAATTCGAAGGACTGAGATAGTTTAAGTGGCGGAGGGAGCAATGCGAGTAACAACGATGATGACGAGAAGAAAGACTTTTTCAATTCTGTCACTCAGTCTATAGAAAAACCAAAGAGCTACAAACTCTTTAAAGAATAAAGCGCAAATTCTCGTTAAAATGTGGCTGGATATGAAATCAAAAGACTCGTTCAACGATGCTGCATTCCTCGGGGAACAGATATTCATAAATCTATTTATTAAATACAATACTGCTATACCCTCAAGCGCTGCAGTTGAACGTTTGTTTTCCACGGGTAAAGACATTTTGACACCAAAACGAACGAAATGAAGGGGAATATGCACCTTATGCCCGACGCTTAACCCGTCGCGCGTTTCCTATTTTTCGCAAAAACTAGCTGTAAATGGAATTCTGTCTTAAGGCAATTAAGGCATCGTTCCTTAAGGCAAATTGCTGGTACTTTCCGTACCTAAAATTATTATTTTTTTAAAAACGATTAACATTTTTGAAAAAAAATTACTTCGAAAAAATAAGATTTTTGAGAAACTATAAACTATTGGACAAAACATTAATTTTTTTTGAAAAAAATGTTTTCTTTATTTTGACATATTTTGGAAGATCTGAACTTTTTTTCAAAGCAATTTTACTGCTTTAGGACTGCATAGAGACAAAATATAAAGCGCGTAAGCGCCGCGTCGCTGTCTAAAGGATAAACATTGGTACGGAACCCATAGGAATTTAAATAAAATTTATACTTATTGTTAAAATCTCTATAAAGTATCTGATAATTTGATGTGCATATGTCTAATGATCATTTTGACCGCCAAATGGCATTTTTTTTACTTTTTTCATTAGATCTCCGAAACCGCTAGACCTGCCTTCATGAAAAATTGATCAGTTCTTCATAATTGTCAATACAAGTAAAATGTTTTTTGAATTATTAAAATCGGACGCTCCGTTCTCTTAAAAACTGAGCTACCGTTTTTGGCTCAATTTTGCCCCATATCTTCGGAACGGCTAGACCTGCCTTTGCCAAAAACTAATCAGCACGTCTTCTTATCAATACGAATCGAATGTTTTTTGAATTATTCAAATCGGTTGATCCGTGTTCCCGAAATCGTCGACGAAAATTTGTATCCGAATACACATACATACACACACACACATACATCCATTTTTTCTAAGGTATGCCAAAATATTCAGAAACCTTTGAAACGTTGAGAAATGCAAAATTTTCATTTTCGATTTTTTTGCGATTACTATAACTTGCCCTACGGGAAGTTAAAAAACTCTTTCCCTTTATTTAGAAAAAAATTCTTGTAAAAACAATACGCAATCATAAAAACGGAAAGTTGACCAATAGCATTATCACGGTATGTGATAATTGTGCCATTTTCCTTATACACACGGAAGTGTGCATAAAACGCGCGAGGGGTTAGATTACACATTTGAATTATACAAGTATTTTGTTTTATTCATAACCTGTTAACTTCCAGAACCTAAACTAATAAGTTTTTTAAGTTCACTAACGCAACGATATAAAAATATAATTTTACACATATTAACGGATTAACGATTAACGTTAACTTGCGTTAATTCTTTCGAAATGTAACGCTTTAACGTTTAACGAAGTTAACTTTTTTTGTAGCGGATTAACGATTAACGAAGTTAACTATTTGATTAACGGTGCCCAGCTATGTTTATATACAACTAGAACAATTTATCTACGAAAATCGCATTTGAATATCATTTTATTCAGAAACAGACCTAAAGCACATAGGAGCTTTTAGGAGCAATTTTAGTCATAACTCTTAAAATATATAAGTTATCTGAAAATAATCTTTGGCAAGATTAAAGATAATTAAATTCTCAATAAATTCCTTTAACATAATACATCTCTATCTCTTACCATTTATCCACAAATAATTTTCAAAAATACCAAAATATTCTCCTACAGCTTTATGGAACTAAATATAGCTTTTTATCCTACAGCTTTTTACAGCTATAAATTCTTTTGCAAAGTATTATTAACGAGCTTTCAGAACTCGCTAATTTTCTATGGAACTGTTTTAATAAGTCGACGTTAGTCAGAATTTTTTTTTTCTAATTTTTTGCTGTTTTAAGTCAGCTTTTTATAAAATCTCTCTACTTATAATAATATATAATATTTTTTTTTGTTATATTCTTATTAACTTTTAAATTATCTATTTTATCTTAAAACATTATTAGACGTGTTAAAAGATAATTAAATTATCTTTAATATTGCCTTATATTATAGTAGTGTAAAATTAAGTTTTAATATGAAAATTAATAAATTTAATTTTATAATAACTAAAAATTGGTGTTAAAGTGTATCATTGAGCATGTTGTCTTTTTTTAGTATGAAATGATATTCGAAAGCGATTTTGGTAGATAAGTTGTTCTAGATGTACATAAACAATATTAGATAAAAATATAGGTGATTTTATTATCTTTAATTTTGCCAAAGATTGTTTGAAGATAAATTAGATAATTTAAGAGTTATCTGCAAAATAGTGCCAAAATGTACAATGTGCAAATTTCTTAGATAAAATGTTCTACTAGTATATAAACAATATTAGGTAAAAATGTAGATAATTTAATTATCTTTAATCTTGCCGAAGATTGTTTTCAGATAACTTAGATAATTTAAGAGTTATTGATAAAATTGCACCAAAATTTTCCATTTGGCGTGTTGCATGTTTGGTAAAATAATATTCAAATGTGATTTTCTTAAACAAATTGTTCTAGTTGTATATAAATAATATTAGATAAAAATAGAGATAATTTAGTTATCTTTAATATTGCCAAAGATTGTTTTTAGATAAAACAGATATTTTAAGAGTTATCTGCAAAATTGCACCAAATTGTTCCATAGGGCCTGTTGCATGTATTGGTATAAAATAATATTTTTTTTTTTTTTTTTTTTGTATTTATTTTTCATAGCAAGCTATACAAAGTACATTCAGCTAAAAATAATATTTAAATGCGATTTTGTTAGATAAATTGTTCTAGATGTATATAAACAATATTAAGCTGGCCACAGACGTAACTGTATGCATGTGCAACTGAATGAATGCGCAACCAGGCGTATTTTCACAGCGCCCACAGACGGTTCAAGTTTATGTTCAAGTACTTGCGCAAGCATATCACAAATGTCAAATAATAAATGTCAAAACATAACCTAAAAATATATCTTTTTTATTAATTTATATATTTACAGCATCAGAAGAGAATTCAAAGTGTTCATAGGGCTAATTTCATAACTTTTAATTGTCGATAACTTCATAAACTTGTATTATGAATTCGCTACAAAGTAAAATAGAAACGAGACATGTGCTGCCACACGCGGCCAACGAATGAACTTGCCGACTTGAACGATTGCGCAATTAAAATAATTGAAAAGTGCTCATGCCAACTCGCTTGCACCAGTCTGTCAAGTTGCGCAAAAAACACCCCACAGACGCTACAGAATACATGTGCAAGTCGCAGGTTGCGCAGTTATACAGCTACGTCTGTGGCCGGCTTTAGATAAATCTGTAGAGAATTTAATTATCTTTAATCTTGCCGAAGATTGTTCTGAGATAACTTAGATAATTTTTGAGTTATATACCAAAATATGTAAAAGCGCCTCGTCGAATGTTCCCACAAGTATTTACTGATGACAGTATTTACCCACATTTTTTGTGGTTAATAAATAATTTTACCCGCATATTATCTTTGTGAAAAATTTAGATAATTTAGTTATCTATAAATTTGCTGAAGATACTTTCGTGCTGAATTGAAAACTTTTAAAGTTATGTAATAAAATATAAGAAAATGTAACACCGGTTACATATATGTATTAGAACACGATTATTAACATATTTATTTTCAACCATAATTTTGTGGCTAATAAATAAAGTGACCTACATGTCATATTAAAGAAATTTGTAGATAATTTAATTATCTTTCATCTTGCTAAAGATAATTTTGTGCTAAATTAAAAACTTTTCAACTTATGTACCAAAAGTGACAAAATATACCACCGGTTACATATATGTATTTAAACACGATTATTAACATACTTATTTTCAACCACAATGTAGTAGTTAATAAATAAAGTTACCCACTTATTAACTTAGCAAAAAACGTAGATAACTAACGTAGTTTTAATAGTATATAAATAAATGTTAATATTTAAATAATTTATTAAAAATTTTAATCAAATATAAAAAAATGTTCAAAAGCTTTACAACAATATTCGTTATGTGTAGATTATATTTTTTCAAATAAATTTGTTCTAAAAGTCACAAAGTGTTATATACAGATTTATAGATAATTTTATTAGCTTTCTAATGATATATAATAATAATATTAAGTTTTAATAAAGTTTAATAAAATAAATGCTTTTATAAATTAATGTCACAATGTGACACGAATTAAATTTTGCAATGTTAAAGCAATGTTAAAACTTGCAGTTTTTTTTTAATATAATTTTGTTCCAAAAGTTATAAATCGTTATATACGGATTTGAAGATAATTTTATTAGCTTTCTAATGATTTATAATAATATATAAATGTTTAAACAAACTTTAGCAATATTTAATTAAATCCAGAAAATTGACCACAAAATTTAGGTTTTGCAAATTCAAAGTTTAACAATGTTTAATTTTTTCTGGAAAATTTTGTTCCAAGGGTTTTAAATTGTTATATACAGATTTGTAGATAATTTTATTATCTTTTCAACGTTATATAAAAATATACATATGTTAGAATATTTTTAAACAATATAAACGTAAAAGCGAATATTTAAATCGACTTCTTATAACTACAAGCAACTGAATGTTCACTTTCAAAGTTTAAACATTTTTTTAAAAATAATTTTGTTTTAAACAATTTCAAGTGTTATATGCAGATTTATAGATAATTTTATTAGCTTTCTAATGATATATAATGATAAATATTTAGAAAAACACATTGTAAGCAAATTTAATTATAAACAAAACTGTACCATTAGTCAAAAGTTTGCAATCGCATTAATAATTTTTGCGGACATTTTTTTTAAATTTGCATAATTTACAAAAAATTTTGTTCAAACATTCATATATTATTATGCATTATTACAAAGCTTATTAAATTGTGCATAAATCTGTATTTACGGTTTTAAAAGTTTTACAACAAAATTTTTGACCAAAACTACTCAAACTTTGCAAATTAATATCAGCAATTTCGTTTTTCGGTCACATTTTTTTGAATTTGCTTGATTTACAAAAAAAAATTGTTTAAACATTTATATATTAATATACATCATTAAAAAGATTATTAAATATTGTATAAATCTGTATTTACGGTTTTAAAAATTTTGGAACAAAATTTTTGACAAAAATCACTCAAACTTTGCAAATTAATATCAATAATATAGATGTTTAGTCACACTTTATTTAAGTTTGCATTATTTATCAGAAAAAATGTTTAAATTTTAATACACTATTATCAATACAAAGCTTATAAAATTGTCTACAAATGTGCATGTTTAACTGTTGGAATAAAATTATTAATAAAAATTGTTTAGTTAAATTAAATTTAGTATTATCAGTACGTATTGCATAGGTTACGAAGAACTATACACTAAAATTTAAGTTTAGTAATTTTTCTTGAATAATTTTGTTCGCAAAGTTTTGAAACGTTATATACAGATTTATAGACCATTTTATTAGCTTTCCAACAATATATAACGCTATTGTTATTTTGAAAATATCTAGAACAAAATGCACGTGCAAAGAAAAAAGTGCACCCATTGCAACTAAAAATATAAAATCACACTCCAATTTGATCATAAAATGACATCAAAGTTTGAAATTTTTTTGAACAAAATTTTATTTGTAACGTACTAAATTATTATATACACAATTATAGATAATATTTTATTACTTTTTTAACGATATATAATAACATATATGTTGTGAAACAAATTTTAGCAATATGAACGCAAACGTAGAAAAATGTACCCTATAACGTCTACCAAAGGCTAATAACTCGATACTAAAGTTTGAACTTTACAGATTTTTCCTAAATAATTTTGTTCGCAAAGTTATTAAACGTTATATACAGATTTGTAGATAATTTCATTAGCTTTCTAACAATATATTAGCTTTCTAATAACTTTTGTAATATTTGAAATATCTAGAACAAAATGTACGTGCAAACAAAAATCTGCACCCATTGCAACTAGTATCATAAATTAACACGTGACTTTGAAAAATTGTTTTTTGCAAAATTTTGTTCCAAACTTAAAAAATCCCTTTATACAGACTTGTAGACAATTTCATACTTATCACCTGTCTTTTACAATTTATTACTCAAATTATCACTCACCTGTCGAAGTTATGTAAAGAGTTAATAGCAGCGTTGAGAACCCTTCCTCTGGCCACAACTGCTTGTGTCAAATTAGCATAACGTTGATTGACACATTCTGTCATCTTTTTTATACGTGACGTGTCATCGTGCTGATAAACAGCTATTAATTTCTGTGTCAACTGATTGAAGAGTTCGATTTGATGTAACTCTGCATGATATGACTGGAAAAAGACAAAAAAAAAATCAAATTTTTGCAAATAATTTTTGGAATATTGGTGTAAATAAGAATTGTGTTTAGCCAGTTTTTTGGGCTTGAAATTACCTTTGATTTGATGTTTATAAGTATAGATGTGTTGGAACAAATTGTGGTTTAAAAACGCTTTCAAAAATCTATTTACTGAATTAAATTTCAATTGCACAGTGTGAAGCACGCTTTAGCCTAAAGCAGTAGCCACACTTGCGCTTTTGCTTATGAGCGTTGTTTAGGGTTTTATATGGGGCCGATTGAGTGTAGTGGAAGCTTTAGGGCTGTAAAGCGTGTTTCACACTTGAACTTCCAAAATTTAGCAGGAAATTCATAGTTTTTTTTGAATAACTTTTAAGCTATTTGTGAAAGGTATGAGGTATGTTTAGCTAATTCGTAGCTAATTGAATTTTATAAAATTTGAGGTAACATTATTGTAAATTTTATAAATAATTTTTAATATAAAAATGCTATTCGAAATGCTGATAAAATTATATGATGAAGATATTTTTGTAGTTTTAGTTTTGTAACTTCTAAACTATTTATACAAACTATAATGTGTGTTTAGGTAATTTGTATATAATAAAATTAACTAAAATTTAAGCTAATATTTTTGTAAGTTTCATGAATAATTTTTAATATGAAAATGTAATTATAAATAAACAAACTAGCTAAACAAGTAGTATATAAATATACAATTTTATAGTTTTTCTTTTATATTCTCCAAACTAATTATGCAAACTATAAGGTATGTTTAGCTAATTGAATTATCTATCAATTTACACTAATATTATAGCAATTTTTGATTATTTTTTTTAATAAATGCAATTAAAAATTATCAATGCTTCAACTCAAATTATATGAAGTGGTTGCATTCTTACGATTTGTGTGCTATATTTTCTAAAATGTTGGTTGAAACTGAAAACTGTCTTTAGCTAATTTATAGCCTAAAGTACTAGCTACAAGTTTGTCTTATAGTATACTAAGATATCTTTAACAATTATCTTACAAAATTTAATTTCCTGGAGCAATATGTAAATGTTGATTAGTACCTGCTCTAGGACTTGTGTTTAGTTTTATACCTATAACTTCCAAACTAATTATGCTAGCTACAAACTATCTTTAGATAATTTATAGCTCGAAGTACTTTTATAGTTACCTTGGTAAATCTAATTTTGTACAGCCCTTAAAAACTTTCTTCAGTACAGCACTAGAGCTTGTGTGTAGTTTTTTTTTAGCTATAACTGTTAAACTAAATCTCGTAGCTAAATACTATCTTCAGCTATTTTGTAGCTTGAAATAAAAGCAAAAAGTTTGTCTAATACTGTACTAGGATATCTTTAACAGTTATCTTATTATAAAGAATTTCTTAGTGTACATATAAACTTTTTGTTAGTACCAACACTTAGACTTGTGTTTAGTTTTATAGCTATAACTTCCAAACTAATTGTGTTAGCTAAGAACTATCTTTAGCTAATTTGTAGCTTATAGTACTAGCTATCATTTTATCTAAGACTTTACTACGATATCATTAATATTTATTTTGCAAAAACCAAATTCCTTGAGCACTATTTAAGATTTAGTTGGTACAAGCACTAGGACTTGTGTTTACTTTTTTAGCTGTAACTTCAAAACTAATTGTGCCAACTGAAAGCAGTATTTAGCTAATTTGTAGCTACAAAAACTAGTTATAAGTTTGTCTCAAATTATTTCTCAAAATTTGTATTATTTATCCTACAAAACCCAAATTTTCAGTTCGCCTACTAAACTTTCGTCAGTGCTGGAATCAAGAATGCCTTTACCTTTTTTGCTAGAACTTCTAAACTGAAAATTCAAACTCAAAACTGTCTTTAGCTGATTTGAAGCTGAAAGAATTAGCTACAAATTTGAAGTAAAACTTTTTAACTCGCATTTGACCCGCTGTACTATTTATAGTACGACAGCACGTTTGCATGCATTTATTTATAGTCCAGTCATTTGGTCGTTTTGCCGGTACAGTACTCCGGGAATTCTGAAAATTGGTGATCTTATAGATTTGGAGGTGCTCTTTACGAAAATCAACTTTGCCACCTCAAATTGGAACGGCAAGTTGCCGCTATATTGAAAAAATGGCGTCAAAAAACAGTTTTTTCAAAATATCTCCTTTCTGGCTCATTCTACGATAAAAGTATATATGTACGAATTGAACTAGAAAAAATTTCCTACAATTCCTTAGAAAACCGTTTTTTTGTAAAATTGATAATTTGAGAGTACGGCCGCCTCAAAGTCTTTGCTGCTCTCGCCGTAGTATCAAATCTGTCCATATATGACAGCACTTCGAACTTGACCACATTCTTTCTAATAATTAATATTTTCAATGTTAAATTAAGCGAATAAGATCTAGAAATAAAATAATTCAAATATTTTTCTGTTTTTTTTGCTGATTTTTTAACGCTTGAAGCTACTTGAAGCTATAAGGTGCTACTCAAGCTATAAGTATACTTATAGCTACTTAGCCATTGATGTGTTAAAAAATTAGCAAAAAATCAGCAAAAAAAACGAAAAATATTTGAATTATTTTATTTCTAGATCTTATTTGCTTAATTTAACATTGAAAATATTAATTATTAGAGAGAATGTCGTCAAGTTCGAAGTGCTGTCATATATGGACAGATTTGATACTACGGCGAGAGCAGCAAAGACTTTGAGGCGGCCGTACTCTCAAACTATCAATTTTACAAAAAAACGGTTCTGTAAGGAATTGTAGGAAATTTTCTCTAGTTTAATTCGTACATAGATACTTTTATCGCAGAGTCAGCCAGAAAGGAGATATTTTAAAAAAGCTGTTTTTTGGCGCCATTTTTCCAATATGGCGGCAACTTGCCGTTCGAATTTTAGGTGGCAAAGTTGATTTTCGTAAAGAGCACCTCAAAATCTATAAAATTACCAATTTTCAGAATTCCCGGAGTACTGTACCGGCAACAGTCTTTTTCTGCACCAAATGACTGGACTATTATTGAAATTCTTGTAACTTTTGAACGGTTCGTCCAAAATGAATGAAATATTCGGCAAATTTGTTCTAAATTAAATTATCTATAACTGTACTTAATATCAATCCTTCAATCTACTCGGTATACTTTAAAATTGCAATAGAAACTCAAAAATTAGTTTTGAATATCAGATATATGTGATTGTACGGAATTCTATAGGTCTGTTTTGGACGTCACTGATATATTTGACGAGTTTAGGCATGTTGGGTATCAAATGAAAGGTCTCGACGAGCACTATCCAAATATCTTAGAAACAGAAACATAACACCAATAAGGATCCATAAAAATCATTTACCCATTTTTCAATGACTATTTTTGAAGTTTAAAGTATACAAAATTGCTGTAGAATTAAATTGCAATAAAAACAAGAACAAACAATTTAATTTAGCACATATTTGTCGAATAAACCATTCGCTTTAGACGAACCGTTCAAAAGTTACAAGAGATACAATAAAAAGTCGACCAATGGGTTGCAAAACAGGAGTTTGAACATAAGTTTACAAGTTTTACTTCAAACATAGGCATGTGGGGTATCAAATGAAACGTCTCGACAAGCACTATCCAAATAACGTAATAACGTACTCAATACACTATTTATTTAACTACTAATGTTAAAGTTTTCCATTTAAAATTGCTGTAGTGTCAAACTATATTGAAAGATATTATAGACGATTTAATTTAGCACAAATTCCCCGAAGAAACCATTTACTTCAGACGAACCGTTCAAAAGTTACAAGAGATATAACAAAATGTCGACCAATGGGTTGCAGAAATCGAGATCGAACGTAAGTTCACAAGTTTTACTTCAAATACAGGCATGTGGGGTATCAAATAAAAGGTCTCAACGAGCTCTATCCAACTAACACAACCCCAACCCCATAACCACCATTTCCATTCTCAACACGTTTTCCTAATAAATTCCCACACACAATGCATATTAACACTTAAGAATTTAATCTCGTTTTAATACCCCCGACATCTATTGTATTTAGTGTGAATTTACGACCAAGAAGGGAAATTCCGTTAAACTGCGAACAATAACGGATGAAAGGCTTCCAAAGCGGATATGTGTCTATAAAATAGATATAGAAACGACGTGTATATACGTCAGGGTTTATATGCGATTTTAGACTTCAAGGAGTAGTTGAAAGTGGATATGGTGTTAGGGGATGTTTTAGATCATTTTATTGACTGTAAAATTCGAAAAATAGTTTTTAGATAACTAAGATATTTTAGGAGTTATCTGGAGAAATATAGATAAATGTACCGCAGGATATTGCATGAAATATTTTTAATTGTATTTTGCGTATATGGTGATCTTTAAGTAGATTTTTTAGTAATGAAAATTTATTTGATGTGAATACAATATTAGACAAAAACGTAGGTGATTTATTGAACTTTCAGTATATCTAAGATTGTTTTAAGATAACTTAGATAATTTAAGAGCTATCTTTAAAAGTATAGAAAAATGTACCGCCGGACGACAAATTGCAATATTTTAATATTGCCTAAATAGACATTGTGACGTACATGGTATGACGTTTGTTATTATGATATTTGGATAGAGCTCGTCGAGACCTATTATTTGATACCCCACATGCCTATATTTGAAGTAAAACTTGTAAACTTATGTTCCAACTAGAGTTCTGCAACCCATTGATCGTCCCTTTGTTAAATCTCTTGTAACTTTTGAACGGTACGTCTAACGTAAATGGTTTATTCGGTGAATTTGTTCTAAATTACACTGTTTATAATATGTTCTAACACAGTAAGACTTCTACAGCGACGTGGTATATTTTAAATGACAAAAATTGATACTAGAAATTAAATAAATAATTTATACAGAACCCTATTGACATTTTGAGGCTGTTGTTATGACCGATGAATAAAGGTCGTCGAGCCCTTTCATTTGATACCCAACAAGCCTATATTTGAAGTAAAACTTTTTGACTCACTACTTATGATAATGATGATAATTTGTACTACAATAAAGTTTTTAATTTTATTTAATGTTTACACAAATATAATAATAGACAAAAACATTGAAAATTTAGTTGTCTTAAAAATTATCTAAGATTGTTTTAAGATAACTAAAATAATTTAAGAGTTATCTATAAAAATATAGATAAATGTACCACAAAGTATTATATGAAAGAATGAAATATGATGATGTTTAAGTGTATTTTTTAGTAATGAAAGTTTATTTTATACAAATACAATATTAGAGAAAAGTGTAGATAATTTAATTATCTTTAAACGTATCTAAGATTGTTTCAAGATAACTAAGATAATTTAAGAGTTATCTTTAAAAATACAGAAAAATGTCCTCAACATAAATTTCTTCATACAAAATTGTTCTCAAATAAATATTTTTTTTAAAACAGAACTTGTTGACGAAACTTTATGAAACTTCTACAGAAGTTTAATAAGTATGTAAGATAAGAACTGAAAAAGTTTTAGGTATTAAACGATATAACTATTAATATCTTAGTTATCATTATTTTTCCTTAGACAATATTTTAGATAAAAAATTATCTACATTTTTCTCTAATATTATATTCATGCCAAATAAACTTTCATTTCTAAAATCACAGATGCTAAAAAAACTTAACTCTAAATTGTATTAAAATCTCAAAAACAATCGCGATTCGCAAAATAAATATACACTTTTTGTTCTAAATTTTAAAATTTTAATACAAATAAAACTAAAAATTTCAACCCAAAAAAGTCCAGCATGAACGTCCGAATCACACGCCTCGACCTCACACCCTAGACTTAACTTCAAACTCTTAAACAAATCTTCAACGCACTTCGCGCTCCATCCATATACGAAAGTTCTAAAGGTCACCTTGACACTTTAAAACATAGACTGATATTAATTTTAAAGATTTTATCACCAAAACAACTAACTAAACTTTAAAATTTAAAAAAAAAAACGACTCTACTAAAATAGAAAAGGAACTCTACTGACGAGCAAACTAAATTATCAATTAATTACCCAATTATCATACACTAATTAATTACCATTCAACCAAATTAGCCTATCGGCAAGTACTCTATAATACCATCAAGTACTTTCTCAAAGAGGATTTACTTAACACTCTTTTCTTTTCCCTCTTGTCTCACGAATTTCATCCCCAAACCCCCGTTCGGGGGCTGCAATCGGTAACAGCGGTGGGGAATTATATTTTTTGCGCAGGGGCGCTTCGAGGCGCTCCAAGGGGCGCTCCAAGAACAGAAATAACTTTCCTGTGCAACTTGTTACCGAGAGAAATAAATCGATAGGAGGAAAGATAAGATGGGGCTGTGTTTTGAAATATGAAAAGTTGATATAGGGTTGTATGATGTTAGGGAAGTTTGTAGGGTGAAGTGTGAGCTTGATATTTGTGGAAGATTGTTTTGATATGTTTTAGATAATTTCAGAGTTATCTGTGAAAATGTGGAAAAGTGTACTGCAGATTTTGAGGTGTAGTAATTATGAATTGTATGGTATTTTTTAGTAATGAAAGTTTATCGGATGTAACTACTATACTAGACGAAAATGTTGATAATTTAGTTATCTTGAAATTTGTCTAAGATTGTTTTAAGATAACTTAGATAATTTCAGAGATATCTGTCAAAATATAGATAAATGTAACGCTGGTTTTTGTACAAAATATTCATGATTGTTGCCTGTTGCGTATTTAGGTGTAATTTTTAGTAATGAAAGTTTATTTGACATAAATATAATATCAGAGAAATATGTAGATAATTTGATTATCTAAAAATTAGTTTAATATAGTTTTAAGATAACTAAGATAATTTAAAAGTTAATTAGAAGCATCGTTTTTTTTATCGACTATTATAAGTTTTTAAACTTATATTATACATATAAGTTTAATTTGATTGAGCTTTATGATTTGTCAAGGTTTGTATTTCCTGAGTTATTTGTTATTATATATTAGTTATTAAACGCCACAAACGACCTCGACCTAATATTTTGTGGACGTAACACATTCCTATTAACCCTTAAAGCTAAACATTTATTTTGATTTGACTTAATTTAAATTATCGAGATCACAATACAAAATTCTATTTTTTAGATTGAATTTTCTTTGACAAGTTATACGCCCAAACTAGGTGTAAGTGGCATTTTTCCTTGACCAGTAAACTGTGATTGACGAGTATACTAGTCACGGAGAATTCTACAAATTTTTGTGTGTCAACGAATATACTCGTCATAAAGCAGTGACAATCAACCATTTGAGATTTTTGAGAAAAAATATAACATATTCTCAAATTAACCCTCCGTCGGTCGGATATTTACCATCAAACGGTCGGAGTAGTCTGGCTATGGACATATTTTCGTCCTGATTTTTTCATTGATCGACAGCTAATGAAATTTTAGGAAAAGTCCAGAAATTTCAAGTCGATAGAATTACTAAAAGTATTTTTTTTTTAAATTGAAGTCGAAAAAAGTCTGGCCAGACCACTGCGACCTATGGAGGGTTAAACAAGTTTACATTATTTTGAGGTTATTAATTATAAATATGTTTAACTAAATCCAAGTGGCATTTTGCCTTAAGGTTAACCATTACGACTCAATAAATACAACACAATAAGATTTATTAAAAATATAAAGGATATAAACAATAACAATCATATTAGGCAAAAGAACTCTACTAAAGAGCAAACTAAAACAAGGCACTCCATACTACTATATATACTAACTAAAATTGAAAAGAGACTATTGACGAGCGAACTAAGCACCATAGTGCGATTTGTATTCAAGATTTAATAAAAATGGTTATCAACATTGGTAATCTAAGTCAATCTAAGGAAAAGAACTCTACTAGCAAACAAAAGAAAACCAGACACTCTGCTGAGTGATATTTCATAAAGTGAACTAAAAAATAAAAATAAGGACTCCACTGATAAGCAACCTGTGTAACATCATATAATAACAATATAAAAGGTATGAACAATGTCAGTCACACTAAAGCAAACAAAAAGATGAGCATCGTTTCATAACTTAAGGACTCTTCTGGCGAAAAAACTAAATATAAGGAACATCGCGCAATTTATAGTTAAGATTTAGATAAACAAAAAGGTTATAAACAATATCAATCAAGCGTAGAAACAGAACTTTACTAATCAGCAATTTGAAACAAGACACTCTTGTGATGAGCAATGACTAAAATCAGACAACTAGATGTAAGTAGCATTTTGCCTCGATGCATGAATACATACGAATAAAATTTATCTATTCGTATACAATTTTGAAATATTTTTTTTTTTTTTCAAAAATAAAATTTTGTATATTTTATTCGAGTATGCTTCTTTAAACGATTAACCCTATGTTAGCACATTTTTTTAGCACATTTTTTAACTGTTAGCAAACTTTGACGAATTTTTAAAGCTAAACGAGTTGTCGTAGGGCCGTAATATTTTAGTATGACCTAGAAAACTTTGGTATCTACCGTCAAAAAAAATCATAAAAATTGTCGAATTTTTTTTTTTTAAAACGTTATTACAAGAAAACGGCTCGGCCGATCTTTACCAAAAACTAATCAGCACGATTTCCAAACAATATCTATCGAATGGTTTTTGAATTTTCAGAATCGATTTAGAATTGCGGGCTAAAACGTGGGCGAAAAATTTTTCACTTTTCTGAAATTTACAACGAAACGGCCCGGCCGATCGCCGCACAAAACTCAGAGACGATAGTCCTCATCGAGATACATCAAATGACTTTTAAATTTTTGAAATCGGTCCAGCCGTTCTGGAGAAAACGTCGATTTACGGCAAAAAATCTGTTCACACACACACACACACACACATACACACACACACACACACATACTTTTTCCAAATTTGGTCTCATTCGATTCAGAATGGCTCGAAACGTCGAGAAAACATAAAATTAGCGAATCGGATTTTTGATGAAAACATAAACTTCTCCTTCGGGAAGTTAACTAGTGGGGCGCATGGCATCGTGCCTTAAGGCAAATTGCTGGTACTTCCCGTACCAAAAATTATTATTATTTAAAAACGATTAACATTTTTGAAAAAATTTTACTTCGAAAAAAATAGATTTTTGAGAAACTATAAATTTGACTAAAAATTACTTTTTTTTGAAAAACAACTTTTTGAAAAAAAAAGTTTCCTTTATTTTGACATATTTTGGAAATTCTGAACTTTTTTTTCAAAGCAATCGTACTGCTTTAACTGCATAGAGACGAAATGTCAAAGCGCGTAAGCGCCGCGTCGCCGTCTAACGGATAAACATTGGTACGGAACCCATAGGAATATAAACAAAATTTATACTTATTGTTAAAATCTCTATAAAATATCTGATAATTTGATGTTCACATGCCATTTTTGACCGCCAAATGGCATTTTTTTTTACTTTTTTCATTAGATCTTCGAAACCGCTAGACCTGCCTTCATGAAAATTTGATCAATTCTTCATCTTCAAATACAAATCATCAATAAAAATAAAATGTTTTATGAATTATTCAAATCGGACGCTCCGTTCTCTTAAAAACTGAGTTACTGTTTTTGGCACGTTTTGCCCCGTATCTTCGGAACGGCTAGACCTGCCTCCGCCAAAAACTAATCAGCGCGTCTCCTTATCAATACGAATCGAATGTTTGAATTATTCAAATCGGTTGATCCGTGTTCCCGAAATCGTCGACGAAAATTTGTATCCGCACACACAAATACACACGCACACACACGCACACACACACACACATACATCTATTTTTTATAAGGTATGCCAAAATATTCAGAAACCTTTGAAACGTAAAGATATATAAAAATTTTCATTTACGATTTTTTTGCGATAACTATAACTTGCCCTAGGGGAAGTTAAAAATGATGATTTTGTGAGAGTTTACAAAATATTACGTTTTGTTATATGTATTCAAAATTCATACAAAATTTTCATCTGATTTTACATCATTGCATAAAATTTATATTGAGAGCTTTCATGAATTGAATGATACATAAGATTTCAGAGCAACGACATAGGAAAAAAATACGCGCGTCAAGCCGACGGACACTATCCCTACAGACACTTTCGGCCACGCCCACGCCTATCGAGAGTGGGCGGGGTCAATATATAAAACTTAATTTTTTAGTGAAAATGATTAAAATATAATAATTTATTCAATTAAATCTCATTTATTTTGCATTTTCTATGTTTGACATAAAAATCCTTAGCCTAAAATTAAGTTACAATTACATTTGTCATTATACATTAGTACCAACCGACGTAATCGGGAGCATAATATTCATTGTGAGTGAATGGTTTTCGAGGTTATGTTGAAACATTTCAATTTGCAAAAAGTGCATATGTTCATTAATTATTGCATTGAAAAGAATGAAAAAGTGATTAGGAAAGCCCTTAAACAATACCAAAACGATTAATATAATGAATGTTGTGTTTTTACGCCAAATTAGTCATTAGAATCCTTATTAGAATACTAGGGTCCGTTCGTTTTCCAGTTTTGACGCTTTGTATAGTTATTTTGTGAATAATTAAATTAGTAATGAATATGAATATGAATAAATAAATATATAAATATAGTAATAAATTTGTGTTTTTTATTAGTTTGAAAATGTTTTCAGCATACTATTTGGTATTGTTAATTTTTGATTTGACAAAGTTAGGTTAAAAACTTTGTTTTTACATAATTTTAATACTATTTGCCATTTCTTTCTATTATTTATGAATATATGAAAATACTGAATAGTTGTAATAATATCACAGATTATTCAATTTCACATATTCAGTGTGAGTGTTAAATATTTCATTTGCAATATATTGTTATAAGGTCTACAAGTCATGAAAGATGTAAGAATAAATTAATTGCTATTTGAAAATTCAAACTATTTTTAGCTTAATTAATAATTTGATAGGTTTCAGATGATATAAGAGCTGACTTATACTTTGGTCACAGACATAGGACCATAGGCCACAGAATTTTTTAAAAATGTAAGGAAAGTCATGAAATTACACAACAATGCATACAGTGCAGTTAAAATACACATGCTGTGGTAGTTTGTATTGAATCGAATGAATTTACAGTACATAATAATCATCCCCCTTAATAATAAAGAATTGGGCACACTTTTAACATTTTTCTGTATTCGATTATGATGTTAAAATTAATAATCAACCTAAAAATGTCATATAATATGAGTTGTATACACTTATTTTACTGTATTCAATTCCATTTTATAGAAATCTGCCCGTAAAAATTACTTTTAAGACAATGGACTATGAAACAATTTATAAATCGATTATGAAACCTGCTTATACTTTTGATGCTTGGAAGATTATAAACTCTGAACGCACTTTAATTAGGCTAGATAGGACAAAAAATATTTTTTCTAACTTTCAAAGTAAATTGACCGATTGTTATGAAATTCTGGTACAAGCTTTGTTGATGTATTAGTTAAATATTAAAAATAGTCTTGTAAACTTGTATGCAAAATCGTTGAATAAAATTATTTTTTCTAGTCCAAACTTGTACGCACTTTGATAAATGCAAAATAAATTTTCGTGACTTTCAAAATGAATTTGTACAAAAACTACTAATTGATATATTAGTTATATACTAAAAATAGTTCTGTAAACAAATATACAAAATAGTTAAATAAAATATTTTTTTTCTAGTCCAAACTTGCACGCACTTTTAAAATTGCAATAGCAATATTTGAGACTTTCAAAGTTCATTTGTGCAAAAACTACTTGACCGATTGTTATGAAATTTTAGCACAAGTTTCATTGATATATAAGTTAAATATTGAAAATAGTTTTGTAAACAAATATATAAAATGGTTGAACAAAATAATGTTTTGTTGAGTAGATAGACTAATATTTGTCTAAAAAGATGGCCGGACAATTGGGGACTAATTGGCGTTTTATAGACCTAAAAAGTGTTACTGGATTGATTTTTGATAGGTTATGTAATTTAGGGATATTTATTCATTGTATGGGAGTATTTTGGATTTTCTGGTAGCTTTTGCTTGGGTTGTATTCAATTTTGAAGTCTAAACTTGTACGTAGTTTCATTAGGCTAGATAAGACATTAAATTATTTTTTGGACTTTCAAAGTAGATTTGTGCAAAAACTACTTGACCGATTGTTATGAAATTTTAGTACAAGTTTTATTAATATATTAAGTTTTGTCAATATATTGGTTAAATATTAAATATAGTTTTGTAACCTTGAATGCAAAATCATGGTATACAACTAAATTTTTAGTCCAAACTTGTACGCACTTTAAAAAATATAAAATACATTTTTCGGGCTTTCAAAGTTGATTTGTGCAAAAACTACTTGACCGATTGTTATGAAATATTAGCACAAGTTTCATTGATATATTGGTTAAATACTAAAAATAGTTTTGTAAACCCATAAGTAAAATCGTTGAATAAAATATTTTTTTCTAGTCGAAACTTGTACGCACTTTGAAAAATACAAAATAAATTTTTCTGACTTTCAAAGTTGATTTGTACAAAACTACTTGACCGATTGTTATGAATTTTAGAACAAGTTTTATTAATATATTAGTTAAATACTAAAAATAATTTTGTAAACAAATTCATAAAATTGTTGAATGAAAATACATTTTGTCTAAACTTCGGCGCTGGTTTGTGTTTGTTTGATTTTAAAGATATAAAAATGTTTGTGGCTTTCAAAATTTATTCGTGCAAAAACTATTTGATCGATAGTTATGAAATTTTAGCACAAGTTTTGTCAATATATTAGTAAAATATTAAAGATAGTTTTGTAAAATATTAAAGATAGTTTTGTAAAAAATTATCCAAAGTCGTTGAATAAAAATACATTTTGTTTGAACTAATGCACTGGTTTGGGTTTATTAGATTTTAAAGATACAGAAACTTTTGTGATTTTCAATGTAAATTTGCGCAAAAACTGCTGTACCAATTGTTATGAAATTCTTGTGTAAAATTTATCAATGTATTAAAAATGTACTGAAAATAGTTTTGTAAATAAGATCACAAAATTTTGAATAAAACATGCAGTGCTGGATTACCCCATAGGCTCGTGAGGCCCGGGCCTAGGGCGGCACAATTTTGGGGCCGGCAAATTTTTCAGAATATGAAAATTTTAAATCCGAAAAATTGTCACGGCAATTTATTTTAAGGATTGATTTTGATCTAGATAATTTTCTATGAAATATAATTTTATTCGTTTTGTAATCAAACTTATTCGAGGGCGCCTCATAAATATTTATATTGATGTATCATGTTTAAAATGAAAATTATCAAATTGATAAACTTTTTTTGGAGAAATATTGAAGCTCTGTTCATTTTTTGTAACTTTGTTAAGTTGAATCTTACATACAAAACGCTTTAAAATGGTTTTAAATGGTTTCTTATTTTATTTCGGAAATTAATATAACATGTTAATTGTTATTTTGTGTTAATTTAATTATTTCTTGGTTCGTGTATATTTTTTTTTCTTTATGATGAATAACATAAAACTGAAATTAAACTAAAATATCTGACAATTTGGTGTGCTTAGGTTCATTGTTCATTTTTGACCACCACTTGGCATTCCCTTCACGGGTAAGTTATAGTAATTCGAAAAATAAAACGTAAATGCAATTGTTTATAAATATTTACGTTTCAACACCTCCTTAATATTTTGGCACTTCTTAAGAAAAATGGATGTATGCATGTGTATTAGCGGTTACATTTTTCTGTCGACGCTTTTGAGACGAATCAACCGATTGAATGATTCGATTATCGGGAAGATGTGCTGATTAGTCTTTTTAAAGATCCATTTTGGAATAGGGGGCAAAATGATAAAAAATCGCTACGCAATTGCAAAGTTGTGCAACGAAATGAAGAATTGACTTCATTTTTTGCTTCGTATCTTCGAAACGGCTGGACCAGCTTAGCGTATAACTAATCAGAATCAATGGGTTTCGAACATACATACATACATACATACATACATACATATATACATACATACACTTTTTGAGGTATACCAAAATGTTCAAAAGACCTTTAAACATGAAGATAAGAAAAAAATATCATTTTCGATTCATTTGCGATTAATATAACTTACCCTACGCAAAATTAAAAATTATGTCTAAATAATTTAAAAAAAATGTTTTATTAAAAAAGTAAAATTTTGTCTATTAAAAAGGGCGCCTGAACGGATAGGGCCTAGGGCGCCAGAGAGCTTAATCCGCCACTGAAAACATGCATTTGTTTGAACTTCTGCTTAGGTTTGCGTTTAGTTTAATTGATTTTAAAGTAACAGATTTTATTCTCATCAGTAAAGTCTTTTTTAATTTTTTACTAATTAAAATAAAAATGGTGTTTTGAAGTTTGCTTGTCAGTAGAGTCCTTTTTGTATCTCATGGATGGACATTTATTATCGTTTTTTTCCAAGGCCATTTTCTCTATTACAACTATATTTTTCTTCTAATTTTGATCTGAGTGTACAATTTAATTTGCTCCACAGTAGAGTTTATTTTATTCCCAATTATTTCAGTTTGCTCGTCAGTAAGGTCTCTTTGTCTTTCTTCACAATATAAAGTTTTGTCCTTAGTCGATTTCCTATTCTTCAGATTTGAAAAAAATTATGTGTAAATTATTTGCTACTAAATAAAATTACTAATTAATTTGCTCTTCAGTAAAGTTCCTTTTATATTTTACTGTTTCTTTAGTTTGCTCATTGGTAGAATCCCTTTTATATATTAATAGTAGTAATATTTTAATTTTTTGCCTATTTGCTTTTTAATTTCTGATGGGATATTTAATGAATTTTTAACAAATTTAATTTTTTTTTAATTTGTAATTTTTAATAATATACTAATTTTTATATACATTGTTATTTTTAAGTGTAAACTGTAATTCGCACTCAGTTTGTTCGTCAGTAGAGTCCCTTTTCTCTTATTTCATTTTTTTTCGACACCGTTTTGGATTTTTTTTTACACAAATAAATTTAGTTGCTAAATTTCAATTTTTATTTTTAAGTCGATTGAATTATTTAGAAGACAAAATGCCACTTACACCTAGTTATCTAATTTAATTTGCTCGTCAGTAGAGTCTCTTTTTTAATTTGTCGACTAATTAATAATTTGCTCGTCAGTAGAGTCCCTTTTTATTGTCTTCTAGATTTTTTAATAATTTGCTCGTCAGTAGAGTTCCTATTTATTGCCTTCTAGATTTTTTTTTAATAATTTGCTCGTCAGTAGAGTCCCTTTTTTAATTTCTGTATCATATAATAATTCGATTGTCAGTAGAGTCCTGTTTTAATTTCTAGATTATTTAGTCATTTGCTCGTCAGTAGAGTCCTTTTTTATTTTCTAGATTTTTTTAAATAATTTGCTCGTCAGTAGAGACCCTTCTTATTATTCTCTAGATTTTTAATAATTTTTAAGTTTTATTTCTCTGATCAGTAGAGTTCTCTTTTTACCACCATTTGAACTGCTAATCAATTTGCTCATCAGTAGAGTCCATTTTTATTATTTTCGAGATTTTTCAATAATTTGCTCGTCAGTAGAGTCCTTATTTGCTCTTTTTCACTGTATAAAATTCAGTTGCCAAATCTTAATTCTTATTGATGAAATCTATTAAATTTATTTTGAGGCAAACTGCCACTTAAACCAAGTAAACCATTTTCCACGTCAGTAGAGTTCCTTTTCCTTTATAATAATACATAATAAACAATCAATTACATCAACATAATAATAAACAGTAATAGCGTTTCAATATTTTTATGCTATAGAAATTTATTGCTTTTTTATATAAGGGAATTGTTTAAGGGCTTTAATAGATTTTAGACTCTGGTACAAATTAGTTTTTAATTTACATCTAAATCTGAATCAAACTAGTGGGGTGGGTGGCATCGTGCCTTAAGGCAAATTACTGGAACTTCCCGTACCGTAACAAAATGTTCGAGGAATACTGAAATTTTTTCAAATAGATTATTATTAATATTGTAACATTGTCTTATATTTATAAGAATTATATAAACTGAATTGCAGAGCTGAAATTATTTGTTTAAAGTATATTAGAACTATAGTCAGAATTAAAAACAAAATCTGAATTAATTTCGATATACAAAAAATTAAAAAAAAAAAAAAAATTGAAATATTTTTTTTTCAAAATCAATTATTTTGTTAATACAAGCAGCAAGTTCTTTGAATCAATTGAATCGAACGCTTAGTTATCTCAAAAACTGCCATTTTTTGTACATTTAGCTCTGTATCTCCGAAATAGCTGGGCCTGCCTTTGTGAAAAACTAATAACACCTTCTCCCAATCATTACTAATTGAATGTTTTTTAGATCATTCAAATCGGATGCTCCGTTCTCTCAAAAACTCGATTTCTATTTTCTGCACTTTTTGCTCCTTATCTTTGTAACTGCTGGGCCTGCCTTTGCCAAAAACTAATCAGCACATCTCCTTATCAATAGGAATCGAATGTTTTTTGAACCATTCAAATCGGTTGATCCGTACGCCCGAAAACGTGACTGGAAATTTGTATCCATACATACATACATACACACACACACACACATCCATTTTTTCTGAGGTATGCCAAAACGTTCAGAAACCTTCAAAACGTCGAAAAATGTTAAAATTTTCAATTCCGAGTTTCGGCCCATTACAATAACTTACCCTACGGGAAGTTAATAAATCACTATTAATATTTGTCAGTAACCTACCGCAAGTGGCGCTATATCGTTCCAAAATTTATTTCCATCTCACAATATTTTTTTTGTGTTCTACGGCCTTGATTGCGTTGAGGAATCACCTCAACTGTGTTTCACCTCAAACGTGTTTTGGAGATCGTTGGAGTCAGTTGGAGTTGAAAGATTATTCAATAACAGATAATTATTGTGAATTTGTAACTGAATGAATTAAATTTGTAAAAAAGAAAAGTATTCAAAAGAAAACGGAATTTTGGGCCATACAATACAACAATGTGAGTGAAAAACCGTTACTGAAACTTTCGTTGAATTAATTGCTTGAAATCATAATAATATACTATTTTTAGGTCGAAAAATTTAGACTTGCGTTCTAAATATAAGCAGAACACTTTAGCGGGTACTGAAGCGTCTGCTAGGCGTAAACAAAATGCAAGTCTACTCCGAGATAGGAGGTCAGTAGCGTTTGCTACTAACAGGAATATAGACCAAGACTCACCAAGCCTAAGTGGTGCAACGCAAAATAATAAAACAAAAAAATTACCATGGGCTGAGAGGTACTTGATTTGGAAAAAGGAAAAGGACGAACAAAGAAAACGTGAAAAAGAGGAAAAAATGAAAGCAAAACCGCCTTTCAAGCCAGTCGGTATTGCTTCGAGGAATGATAATCAATTCAATTCTAAAATGAATAAAACAAATAGTACACCTCGAACTAAGAGCAACACCACTACAAAAGGCAAGCCTAATAAAAATGTTTCCAGTCTGAATAAAACAAATAAAACAAACCTTAATAATGCTGGGCCAAGCAATGAAAGTTAAGTCACTTTATCACTTATAAAGCAAGGTATAAAAATAAATAAATTGACCTTTATAGTTTTCATATAAAACAACTGATTTATTCACCATATTTTGGATTTATTATTTTGTAGGCCATGTGAATTTGTTCAACATTTTTGTTAAATTTTGAAACTTTAATAATTAGTTTTTTAAATATTTATGTCGAACTAGTATAAATGTCATTTATATATAAATTTTGTTATTGTTCATAATTCAGTTCATATATTCATTCAGTTTATATATAAATTTTATACTTAATTTTTGTTTCACAAATCTTAGTAAAATAAAAATTTTCTGATTATAATTCTTTCGAATAGTTTTTTTTCTAAGTCCTTTCAGATATGTTATTTTTTTCTAAGTCCAAATTATCTGAAACCTTTTCGATTAAGTCATACAAGTTATTTTTGCATGCTATATCATCCCAAAGCCAACATTCGAACGAATGAGGCTCACATTGAAGATTTCATAACGAGAAAATTTCAATGGGGCAAACCCGAGTCGAAATTTAAAATCTTTTAAGTACTCAAAACAGTTCCGAAACCTGAGAATTAACCACTTTTCGCCATATAAATTTAAGATCTTTTAGGTATATTAGACCCCACATACTGCAGTTTTAGGAACGTAATTTACCTAAAAGAGCCTGCATTTTCAAGGTACTACAGCTACTTAAAAGAGCATAAATGTCAAAACTGTCAGGGTGTAAGTTTGAGGTTAGGTTATTACGATTTTAAAATTTTCCTGAAATTTTATAAAAATGTAGGTAGGTCATAGGCCTTATAATACATATGGATTGCAATTATATATGTATTTATAAGGTCTTTGAAGTAGGTATACCTATATAAATAAGTAATTTAAACACATTTTATATTTATTTTTTATTTGCCCGTTTATTGGCACAACATTTATTTACATAATGTATAAATGACTTTTTGTCTAGCATAAATTTTAATCGACGGCACCAATCTGGAAAAAATAATACTTGCATTAATACTATTCACATTTACAAATATCAATTTATTTCATTAAAAACAGTTTAGATTCATGTGCATAAATTATATTTCAGTTATGTAGCTGTTAATGTTTTTCAAATCCTCAGTAGATACTTAATAATATCAATTATATCAATATAAGCATGTTTAAAAATTTACCAATTAACCCTCCAAATAAATTTTGGTCGATTCCCAGTGGCTGAGAAGTTTTTCAACTGCTCCCCGTAAACGAGAAGCAGCACCTCCCTTACTACATTCATCCAGCCATTTTCTGTTCCGTTTGCTTTCGACATTTGCTCAATATATATTATTTTATTTTGGGAAGAAAGAATCCACACCCTGGAGATATTTCTTCTTACAGAATTAAACATATTTAGTCCTAGCATTGAAAATATCTTATAAAAGCAAGCATTTTATTCATTAATTTACCATGTTTTCTCCAGGAGTGTAGAAGCATGCTGGAATCTATAAGTAGAAAAAAGATTGTTGATTGGAACATAAATTATATCCTTAATTACATTATCTTTATTTACAGTGTGAACTAAAAGTCAATTTGCTTTTGAATGGGTCACAAATGGAGTTTGTGTACCTTTTAAATAAAGAAAAAAGTAAAAAGACTTACGGTGCACTCTGCATAAATATTACATGGTTTATGAAGAGAAGTTTATAACTACCTTGAAATTATAATTGTTTTCTATCATTGCACACACGTGCACTCTCTATTATTTCCGGGGTAACTAATTCAATAGAAATATGTAGTTATTCGATATAAAAAACATTATTTTTAAAATATTATACTGCACCTTTAAAAGAAATTGTCAGCGGGACTGCGTTAACATTGTCCTCTGAGCACTGTAGTTTTGCTGATTTAGCAGAACTACAACTCTCTTCAGAATCACTGTCATTCACACTAATTATTTCCTGAATCTCATGTGTAGACTCAGGAGCTCCATTAATAATAAGCATGTTGCCTTGGTCGTCAACATAATCGATGGGTGTATCATCAAGTATCACATACTCCTGGTCAACATTAGTGAGGCTAAGTGCATTACCACCATCAAAAATAGTTGGCTTAACCCTTAGCCTGGCATCCATAACTTTTCGATTCGATAGAGCAACTATCTGCTCTACCTTTCGATTTTTTTGTAAAGATGCATTTTTCTGAACAATATTTTCCATAAATATTTTGTTAGCAGGAACATTTATGTCGCCATCCACACTAACAATCATATTGTTCAAGAATTGCATATCATCTAAAATTCAATATTTTCAGTTAAAAATAAATTTAATACATTTTATAAAATAATTATTGAGATATACATACCGCTAATAGCCAAAACCTTTGCTTCGCCTCTGCCTGCCTTATCATTGTTGCTTTTCTTCCACTTTAATTTTGTGATTGCATTCACATACCTATCTGTAGGGCAAATACTCCTCAAAGGAAATATATCGGTACAACGTGTATTTGATTCCATCCACAACACTAACGCAAACATTTGTGTTCTAGGCATTTTTAATAATTAAATAAATTTATTAATTAAATTTAAATAACACAATTTAAAGCAAAAACGAAACCCAACAAGTAAACCGCGCAAATGATCAAATCACTCTACCGACGCCAACGCCATTTCGCTATTCTCGGGATTTTACTATGTTTCAAAAACCAGATGTTGATAACAAGTTGACCGCCGACCGTAGTTTCGCTACTTTTATGCATTATGTGTTCCTTCGTCTTTATTTATGTTATTATTATGTTATATATTTATGTATTTATGTTAAAATTAATGTAAATAATAGTATTATTTATTTATGTCTTTCTGCCTTTCTGCATTATGTGTTTTTTCGTCTTTATTTATATTATTATTTATGTTATATTATCATTTATTTAGATTAAAATTAATGTAAATTATATTTTTATTTATTTATGTTATATTTTTTATGATCACATAATTTTCAGTTTGCTATAATTATAACATAAAAAAAATGAACATAGGCATTCAGAGTGGTCGGCAGACAACTTGTTAAGCTTTTATGGCGCGAAATGTACGTGCACATTGAATTTCGTTGCATATACAGTTTTTTGTGTTTGCAATTTTGGTGTTTTCATTTTTTGAGTTGTTTTATATATTAATTGTCATTTATATAAGTATTAAAATGATACCAAGGAAATCTATAGATCAAGTTAGCCCTCGACAAATGCGAAAACGGCTAATGCAAGCTTTTAATGGATGTAATAATAGAGAATCTATAAACTTAGTTGAAAATATTTCAACTCTCACACGGTAAGCATGTAGATTTCATTTCATTTTATAAATCAATTATTTTTTGTATTTTTGTTACACATATCAATTTGTCTAATTATACGTTTTACAGTGATGATGGTGTACGATATGATACTATTCTTGAAAATGATGTTTATGATTATTCTCAACAAAATGATCAAGAAGATGAACTTGAACATAAATGTGTGTTTGAAGTGGAAGATGAATCTGAATTAGATCAACCCGAAGAGAGAGAAGTCAATTTTGATGAACAGGTTTACGAAAATGCTCCAATAACAGTATCAAATAGCATGTTTCTCATATTAATGATTTTTTTACGTCATAACGTTTCACTAGAGTGCATAGCTGATATAATTGCTGTTATTAATTTGCATTGTATGAAAAGTAGACTGGTTAAAAACAGTCTGTACAAATTTAGAAAATATTTTTCTTTAGATCATTCTGAATTTATTAAACATTACTATTGCCATTTCTGTGGTCGAGTGCAACTGGAGTCTGACAGCATTTGTCCATCATGTCCCCAAAAAAAAAATCCATATTTTATTCAATTACCATTTCTTGAACACTTGAGAGAAATGTACAAGAGAGATGGATTTTATTCGAAGCTACAAGATTGCCATAATAAGCGGATAAATAATAACCCAGATTGTATATCTGATGTCTATGATGGTGTTTTATACCGTAAATATGTACAAAAGGGCTTTCTTTGTAACCCTGACAATATTTCATTCACTTGGTATACAGACGGCATACCAGTATTTAAATCCTCAAAAATCAGTGCATGGCCTATTTATTTAACACTTAATGAGTTACCTATTAAGGAACGCAAAAAAGGGAAAATACATTATTATTAGGTCTTTGGTATGGAGACAAAAAGCCTAATATGAATTATTTTTTTCATGTGTTTTATGATGATCTAAAGAAACTTGTCAATGGTATTGAGGTTTACATACCATGTCGGAGAATTAATATTACAGTCAAGGGTATTCTTTTGTTGGGCACTTGTGATTTGCCTGCTAGAAGTGATTGTTTAAATTTTGTCCAGTATAACGGGTACTACGGTTGCTCATATTGTTTTTGCCCAGGCATGAATTTTACATTAGAAACAGGTGGTAATGTTCACGTATACCCATATACTAATAATATTGAGAAAAGAACATTACAAAATTGCAGATCATTTGCTGACAATGCTTCAAGAGATGCACCAATAATGGGAATCAAAGGTTCCACAGCACTTTCACTGATTATGCCTGATTATGTCATGGGGATGGCCATTGATAGGATGCATTGTGTAGAAGGTGGTGTTGTAAAAAAATTGTTATCTTTATTTTTCAATACTGAATTTAAAAATAAGCCTTTTTCTTTATATGCCGTGATAAATGTAATTGATGCTAGATTAAAATCGATAAAACCACCCAAATTTGTGCATCGGATGCCTCGAAGTGTTACAGAGTTACTACATTGGAAAGCATCAGAATTAAAATTGTGGTTCTTTCATTACTCGTTACCTGTTTTGTATGGAATTCTTGCACCACAATATTTTGAACATTATGTGTTGCTGGTGGCTGGAATTTCCATTTTGAATTCCAATACTATATCTTTGTATAAACTTGATGTTGCTAGAGATTTTTTACACAAATATGTTAAATGTTTTGAATACTTGTATAGTGAAATGTACTGCTCCATAAATGTACATCAATTATTACATTTACCAGACTGTGTACAGAATCTTGGACCATTGTGGGTATATTCTTGTTTCGAATATGAGGATATAAATGGCCAATTATTAAAATTAATTCATGGAACACGGCATATTGATTCTCAAGTAAGCAAATCTCAAGAATTTTATATAAAGAAGGAGAAAATAATTGGATGTATGAAAAATAAGGAAGTTAAAGAGTTTTGCTTAACAAGAAAAAAACAGGTGAAGATAATTGAAAAAATATTTGAACATACTTATAGTGTTGGAGTATATAAAGTATTTAAAGAGTTTCCAAGCAAAGTAGAGGTTGCACTTCGAACTATCTAACATTACAGTTGAAAACATTTCTTTAAAATACTATCTTCGAGTTTTGAAGAATGATCAATTATTTATTGCTGAAATGTACAGGAATAACATGCAAACTTATTCCAGTGCTATTTCTTACAATTTAAATAACAAATACAATATTGGATTCTTGCATTTTTTTTAAAAATTAATAATGAACATTTTGCTATTGTGGAAGAATCCAATATTGAAGATTGCTTCATCGGGAAAGGTCATAAATATTATATAAAAGTTTAAATTATTCATTTATAAAAAAATGTACAAGAAAAAAAAGCTTCATTGCTATTCCTGTAAAATCATTACTATATGTTTGTATATATATCAATATTGATGGAAATATTTATGTAGGATTACCTATAAATAAGTATGAATTAGAGTAAAAAAAAGGCAACAAAGAGTTAAAAATTATTAGTTTCGTTTATGTATGTTATGTACTTAATAAATTTCATTATTAAAATGTTTTTTTTTTTATTACACTTCATTATTAGTTGTAATACATTTAATTATGTTTAATTATTTACATGAGAAATTGGAGATTTGACATATCATATATTCTGTTTATACATTTAAACAAATATGTAAATTTAAGCATTTTTCAGATGTTCTGCTAGTGGCGAGCTTATGCGATGAGGTTATGTTGTATATGTCAAAAATATAATGTGTTTATTTGTAGTACTTTCGATTCTAAAAGAGCTTGTAACTGTTTTTACGTACTTGGAAAGAGCTTTATGTACCTAAAAGCAGCTAGTTCGAAGCTTAGGGTCCTAATTAGAACTTATTTTTTGACTCGGGAAGTTAAAAATTTTAACAAAGTCCCAGTAATTTTTTCTCGGTGTGAAAATTTCAAGGTGGACTTCATTTCATTCGAGTGTTGACTTTGGGAATTGGTGTGAGGGAGCACTAAAAAACATAAAAAAGATTCAACGCTGAACAGAAAAGAGAAAAATTGATCTGGGACTTAGGGGAGTTTTTTTTTGGTTTCTCCACCTCCCCCTTCTCTCTCCTCCTCCTTCTTTTTCCCTTTTTTTCGCAGAATTTGGCCAAGAGCAGCGGGACGAAGCAGAATATACCGAAAATTTAGCAAGATTTTAAACTTGAATTTTAGATGAATTGTTTTATATTTACAATATAAGAATTTGAAAGACAAATTATGTATGTATATTTTATACCGACCACATCAGAAATATATAGTATTTTATATACATAAAATGAGATACATTACACGCGAGTGTATTTAATTTCAAATCTTATATGCATATATTTATTTTGAAAATGTATGTATATAACAAATTCATCTTAATTTATTTTATTTAAATAATTGTGTACGATGTGTTATCCAACCAAGTCTTTGTCATAGCAAATAAGTACTGAAAATTTAGTCTTAGTAAATGTGTAAATATCGAGCACCATATATGTGGTTGACACAGAAATTAGATTGTCATACATTTTCTTCCCGCAAATGTCATTTGATTAAATCTTTGTACATATAAGACAAGTGTGATTTCAATTTTAACACATTCCCAAAAACCTTGAATATAATTGAATATGTATTAAAATTGTATAATATAATTCAATTGCATTTCATTTGTTGTTTTGTCGTGAATCATTATTAACACGGACACAAAATCCTAATTATATTCCTTTAAGTAAGAGTATTATAAATACAATTTTATTTCAATAAATATAAAAATAAACAGTTAATGGATTATAAAGCTAAATAGTTTGTTTTAAAAATACCTCCGTAGCTTTGGAGTTATAATCTTTCTTTTAGTCGTACTTTGCATTTTCTGGTAGATCACAGTTTCTTCCGTTGGTGGTGCAGATGAAGCCACTGACCGTTGTTCTATATACACAGAATTAAATTTAACATCCATACTCCTATTCATATCATCAGCATCGCCTTTAGTATCAATTGTAAAAGCCTGCTTAAGTTTTTTCTTGCGTTTTCTTATTGTTAGATCTGTGGCCAAAGCTTTCTTCGCAACTAATTTTTGCCATTTATGCAAACTCCTTGGAAATTTTTCATAACTAATTTATATGTATTTTCGTCCTCGAATATAATAAAGCAAAATTTTGCTGTTTTACGTCTTGACAGAAATACTCTTTCGTCTTTTATGGGATGGGGCATACGAATATACAATTTAAAAGACATTTTATAATTGACTAATCAATAAAAATCAAAACTAATTAAAGGACTTGTTGGAGGTGAATATATAAATTATCAAATTGTTACATAACTTATATTTATATTCAGATATGAACGATTTTCAATTATTATCTTGTAGTTGCATTGACTACAGCTATTATGATATTTTTTATATTTTATGGTCAATTTTTTTATATTTAATATAATTTAAAATACCATAAAAATATAATTTAAAAATATATTTTTGTTTAATTAAACTTTTTAAATTGCCATTTGATTGAACTGATTATGAACTGTCATTAGTTTGATGGCAAAATAACCTCAATCCACATTTAAGAACAATTCACAGACTTAACTAATAAATTAATTAATGTATTAATTATTGCAATCATTTAATTAATTTATATTAAACTAAACAATGAACTTATATTATTTCAAGATAAATTAAATCGAATACATTTATTGAGGTATGCTGCAAATTTTTGTATCAAATCTAATTTGCATTAAAATAAAAACACAATATGATACAATTCAAAATAATTTTAATAAGGAACAGAAATTACAAAAAACCACTTATGAAATACTGAATTAATTTAAATATTATCACAACTCACTTAAAAATTCTTAATATATTTAATGTATTTACTCATAAAAGCCTAAAATTAAAATTACAAACATATTTTAAAGACAATATAATAATATAAAACAGCTATAAATAGCATCTATAAATATTAAAGTTATATAAACACAATCATAAAATTGCACATAAAAATAATTTCTAAAAAATATAAATATATGTAAAATCATGTTTAAGACTAAATTCCACGCTTGATGGACTTCCTCGATGGATGATTTGGAGAGCTGGTGTTAGAGATTCACCTCCTAAGAATTATAAAACAATTCTATTCAAAAATATTTAATAAAGTACCTTCAGGTGAATCCCAAGATAGGAGATCTATACTAGTTCAAGTGGAATCAAAATCAATAATTTCATTTGCCGAATTTGCTTTAGTGCTGGATTACCCCATAGGCCCGTGAGGCCCGGGCCTAGGGCGGCAGAATTTGGGGGGCGGCAAATTTTTCAGAATGTCAAAAAAAATTAAACCCGATAAGATGTCTCGATAATTTTTTTAAGGATTAATCCAGATTTTTTTTATAAATTTACAGATAGTGTTATATAAAATAGATTATAAGTCGTAATGCTCGAGTGTAATCATTGATTAATAAAAATAACACAGACATCGTATAAAAATAACATGTCTCTTGATGGCTATCCAGAAAGACTTTTTAAGTGTTTATTCGTGATCTCAAATGTCGTTCAAATTTAATTTATTACCGCAACGATTGATAATTCATCTGCTCTTATCATATCTAAGCTAAACATATCCCAATAAAGAACCATTGTAGTCGATTTTTATCGCCTAAAAACAATAACTTTGGCGAGCAGTGCTCGGGTTCGCCCGCTAACTGTGTTTGTTCGTGTTCAAGTCAGTGGTTTCAAACCATTTTTGCGATGCGCACCCCAATCTAATAAAGAAAAATTGCGCCCTCTTTTATTTTTCTAACAATTTCATTTCATAAATATTCAAACATTTAACTGATATTATCAAACTACAAATTAATATGCAATATTATGTAAAAATATACATAAAAATTGAAAGAGTCATGAATTTTTATGTATATTTTTACATAATATTGCATATTAATTTGTAGTCTGATAATATCAGTTAAGGAAAAATAAAATAGGGCGCATTTTTTTATTAGATTGGGGTGCTCATCGCAAAAATGGTTAGAATTTGAAAAAAATG
>NW_020536219.1:0-25604 GCF_003426905.1 Ctenocephalides felis | reverse complement strand
CTTACTCCACGAATATGTAATGATAACGAATTTACAAACATAGAAGAAATTAATAGTAAATTAGACAACTTTCCAGTGGCATATTAGACCATAAGCTTTGCCTATGCATTGAGAGTTGACATTAATATAATACCTCACGTACTATAAGAAAAAAACGGTAGCCTCAACATGGACGACTGTGTTAAGCTAATTTTTCAAGTAGACTGGGAACATTGGCGATAGGTGAAGATCCTAATAACCAGCCAGTTTGAACATTTTTTATATATATTTGAGAAGATAGCTCGGAATACATTTCCGTGCAAACGAGTTTCGATCAAACAATAATGGAAGCCAGCGCAATCTGAAGACCTCCTAAAAATGAAAAAAAAAGATTGACTTATTACATGGCGCGTTTAAACAAACAAAAAGGGCCGATTTTAAGGCTTTTACGAGAATCTGGAACGACAATACAGCCAAAAGATGGAGCATGAAAATAAAAACAAACCAATGTAAAGGATATATGTTATCATAATATGGAACATACTCAAAATAAAAAGATAAACGGGAATGAGTTTTGCAGAAATATAAGTCAGGAGGCACCTAACGCGAGACTTCAGAAAAATTAACCCTTTCGACTCGGATGCCGCCGCTCCGGCGGCAAAGTCATTTTACCCCGTTGCGCTCGGATGCCGCCGGATTAATTTATTAGCTCATGATCCCCATAATTCTAATAAAGATCTGTGAAGAAATGATTGTTTAAACAATATAGCATGGTTTGAGTGCATTTTTTTTTAATTTTCAAAATTTTCTATTTTATTATCATAATAACTATATTTAATAGCAATATAACCACATTTTGAAAAAAATCCGATACAAAAAAAATTCCGAGTTGAGAGATAAGTATAGCACTATAATATTCCGAGCGCAGCGTACCGAAATAGCAGTCCGACTCCCGAGTGGAAAGTGTTAATACAATTCATGCTATTCTATACTTTTGTAAGTAATGTAAGATTCACTGAAAGACCATCAAGATCAGCGGGGCGGACCACTAGTTTGCAAACTCAGCAAAGCTTTTGGTTATGTTCCACATGACATCTATTCCCATATATTTGGAATACTACAGATTTAGAGTCGTAGCTTTAAAACTTTTGCAATCTTACTTCAGTATCGGATCATGATAATAAATGTTCATTCTATAAAACTGCCCAAGGAAGTATTCTTGAATCACTTCTTTTCATCATATTTGTAAATGATTTATCACCAAACATGCCACAACACAACGGAATTTGCAGAACGCAGATTTGGCGGTTACGGATGTCAGCATCGCAAATATGAAAGAAAAAATTCAGCATACTCACAAACAAGCTGAAAATAGATTTTAAATTTTTAGCTAATAAAATTGTACTGAACAATAAGAAAACAGTCCATATCAACTTCACTTCCAGTAGGAAGCATAAAGAGCTGCATGGAGGTGAGGTCTTACCTACTCTCTTACATGCTCTTTTATCTATGGGTCTTACTATGGACAGTTTGCTAATTTGGGCGAAGCACAAAAGTACGATATGCACCAAGCTCTCGAAATCAATTTATGCTATCAGAAAAGTTAGATATAAATGGGGAATGCTCCAGAGAGGCCTACTTTGTCATTTCACTCTTTGTTTTCATATGGCATATTAGAATGGAAATACTCGGTGCATATTCCAAATGCGGACCTATGGTTTCAAAATATAGAATACTAAGGGCCACAGCCTTTACATCTACCAGCAGGTGATTGCGGTTCATGCAGACTGAACAAACTATGTACTGAGAAGTGATATCCATGGCCACAACACGCGAGACAGAGGTGCTGTTCTACTTCCAATAATTCCAAAAGTTGTAGTTCTGACAAGGGAACAAGCTATGTGTCGACAATCACAACAGACTTTCTAATTTCAACTACTGTCAAAAAATATCTTGTGGAACAACCTATTTTTATTAGATCAATGAATTTAATATCTATGAATTATTAATTATTTAGTTAATCCTTGAGTTGTTAATAAATATCATTTATATTATTATAGTCATATTATAATATTATGATAAGAATAGTTATTGTATTGAAGTAAATTGTAAAATATTGAATTGAAATAGTTTATATATATATGTATAATCATTGATACATCGATATATATTGCAGGTGGTATGACAACTGCATATATGCGGGCCTTATCCGTAGTAGAATGTTATTGCTGCGATGGAAACAAATGGGTACCTGGTGTAGCAGAAATTCCCACCAAATTGTCGGGGCATGCTTCAGTTAGTTTACCACCGGCTAGTGTTTTATAATAATCATAAAAAGGTCAAAATTATTTGCTTGCAAATAAATTTGTTTGAAGACAAAAATACAGAAATAACTAGCTAATCAAGGTAATTAGAAACAATGCCAAATAGATATCATTATCATGGAAGGTCTTTCAAAATCCCAATGAATCATAATCATTTCAAATTAATTAAATTATATAAATGAATGTTTTGGAAAAATAATGAGAAAACGGTAATATTAAATACTAACATTTGTTACCAATAATATATTTTGAATAAACGAGAAAATTAATATATATATATATATATATATATATATATATATATATACATATATATATATGTATATATATATATATATATATATTTTAACACTGCAAAAAATAAACAACTTCAACTCTTTCAAAACAAAACAGCAGATAAAGTAAAAATATATATTATATTTTAGATAAATAAATATAAATTTATATATATATATATATATATATATATATATATATAGTTTGTTAAATAAATAAACTTGTTATTAGCTATAATATTTGGACGGTAATTATTAATCACTTAGGTACTCAATTTTAAAGCTCACAATTTCATTGAGATTGTGTATTTACTTCACTGGATTCCCCTAAATCAAGGCCTTTGGTTTCATAAGGTAAAAGTAAGCACGCTATACAAGCGAGGATAGCTACTCCACAATATACGCCTACTGCGGTACTTGGAGCACTCTGCAGTAATACCTACAAACAAATGTTATGAGTAGTAATAAAGTATTTTTCTATTATGTTTCAAACTTATAAAAATAAATATAAATAATGTTATGGCATTAAATTCTAAATTATTAACATTTAAATATAATCTACCACAAAAACTAGAAGTAAAAATAATGTTATGACATAAAATAAAACACTGAAGCATAGAAAAAGTACAATACTATACTATAGTATTGAAAATTTATTATCTGCAGTAGTACATGCTATAAGATCATTTTTTAAATTAATAAAATTGTAGCAATGCACTAAAAAGAGTAATAAGTCTGCACTTTCTACAAGTGTACAGTATTAGGAATACTGATACAAAAAATGCTATCAAAATGAATAGATTATCATTTTATGCCTAACTTACCTGGCAAATCTCAGATCAATATAGTTTAGAGCTTGTGCTACACAATTAAAGTGCAGAACATATAAACATTTATATTTAGAAAATAATAATAAATAAAGAATAATACATTTTACATTTAGAAAATTCTATTTTACATGCATGTGAAAAACAACTCTAAGGTATATGTTACTTTACACTAATATTGAAGTAAAACTTCTTTAGGCGCGACTAACGGTGGAAATCCGTGCAAATGCAACGGAAGTGCGTTACGGCAGATAAGGTAAGATAAGTGGGCCAAAGATTCGTTATTCGCTCTCGATGATATCATTTCTATACTGGTCGATAGTGATTAGACTTCGCGTATGTAAATAGATTTCTGTCGTTGTGTGCGTACCGAAATCAACAAAGAAATCGGCATAGATAAACATTTTAAAGTTATAACATGGTACAAATGTTGATTACATTACATTATTGTTTTTAAATATTATACATATTGCTATTATAAAATATTCGATTTAAAAAACATTCGATTCCTATTGATAGAAAGATGTGCTGATTAGTGTTTGGCAAAGGCAGGTCCAGCCGTTACGGAGATAAAGAGCAAAGAGTGCAGAAAATAGAAATCAAATTTTTGAGAGAACGTAGCATCCCGATTTGAATGATCTAAAAAACATTCAATTTTTAATGATTGGAAGAAATGGTGATTAATTTCTGGCAAAGGCAGGTTCAGCCATTTTGAAGATACCAAACTAAATGTACAAAAAATTGCAGTTTTTCAGAGAAATAAACATCCAATTTGAATAATTCAAAAAACTTTCTGCTTGTATTGACGAAACAATTGCTTTTGGAAAATAAAATTTCATTTCAATTTTTTTTCTCAGATTTTTTTTTTTGTATATCAAAAATAATTCAGATTTCAATTTTAATTCTGGTTCAAGTTCTAAAGCTCACTTATATATTTTAAATGAATAATTTTAACTTCGTAATTCAGTTTATATAATTCTTATAAATATTAGACGATATTACAAAATGTATAATAATCTATTTGAAAACATTTAATATTCCTCGAACATTTTGTTATAGTACGGGAAGTTCCATCAGTTTGCCTTAAGGCACAATGCCATACACCACTATTTATATTCGCTATTAAATTTGTATGATAATAAATATAAATAGTAAAAGTAAGGAAGTAAAAATTAATATAATTAACATACTTGTGCAACATACGGAGTTAGCATTGCTCCGAGTCGGGCGACCGCTGAACACGCGCCGACTCCAAGAGAACGGAGCGCCGTTGGATACACCTCCGGTGTATAAACGTAGGCCGCCTGAAATAGTCCGGCAATAACACCGCGGGCCACGAATAGCACGATTGTCAGGAACAAACGATCGCTCACTCGACTGACCAACATACATACGCATACCGCATAAACGATAAACTGAGCAGCCATCGTCTTCTTACGGCCGCAACGTTCAATTATGTAGATTGTGGCAAATATACCTGTAATAAAAGACAATCTTCTTATTCTTCAATTCAAATGCATGATATACAGTAATAAAAAAAATAATTACAGTGGTATATGATTCTCAGTATTGTATTTGTATAGTATTCAATTGAAATAGTCAATAAACATAGAATCAAAACTAGTCGTAAGTGATTTTTCCTTAACCTGTACCGGGTGCCCGGTGTCCATCATTTAGTAATTCTATTATTATATATTCATACACAAAATTAATGAAAAATTGTGAAATATATATCACTTATTAATATTTTTGGAGTATAAAAAGAATTACAAATCAAAGTCGCAAAGCAATAATCGATCGAAAGTACAGTGCCGTCGATCCATAGGCGCAAATTAATTTTTGAAGACCTATTCATTGCTCCTCCTCTTACACATAAATGTGTATTGCCCGGTTAAGAGATTAAAAGAAGATGCATGACATAATAATAGCCTTAAGCAATAAAAATTAAGATTCAGCTATTTAGATAAAATTTTTAACTGTATTGTAGTTTCTGTTTTCACTAAAAACTAATCAATCCAAATTGTATTAATTCAATTTGAATTATTAAACACATTTCATACTACTCCATGTTCTAAAAACGTATTTTATTCAAGTATAAATGTAAACGGTAACTTTCAACTACTTTTTGTAGGTGTATAATATTTTAGTATTATAATCTCCCATACAAAGTTTCAATAAAAACGTAAAAAAAATCAACGCGATGAACGCCTAACTTATTCAGAAAAGCGGTCCAAGATTTTTCGTGAGACGTTCAACAACAAATTATGCACTTTTTCACTAATTTGTCTCTCAAAACACAACGCAAATCCTTATCAAGTTTCATCTGTGTATGTACATGTGTGTGTACTATTTTTAATTTTAGTGTGAAACAATTCAGAATGAATTAAAATGACGCTAAAACAAAATTAATAAACCGAATTTACTGGAAAAAACATAAGGGTCTCCTTTGGAAAGACAATAATGGTTTACATTAAAATTGCTCAAATACAAAAACATTGTCTATACCTGGAAACTCAGCAAGGGTTGTCCATAACAAATCCATATAATCTGGGGTCGTAAGAGGGTGACAAGTATTGATCACTGTTTGATTATCAAATGTCATATTCCCTATGCTCGAAGAATTAAACAATATGACTTCATGCAAGGTTTTCACAGTTTCATTTAAATTAGTCATAGTAACTGGTGCAAAAAGTTCAGTTGTCATTAACACTAAACCATAATAGCAAAAAGCACATGCCATCCTAAAAAATACATTGATTGATTTATATATTGATTATATATATATATATATATATATATATATATATATAAATATAAATGTTAAATATGAATACAACATTCAGATTTTTAACAAACACTTTATTTAATAACTACAGACGTTTCGAGACCATGGTCATTTTCATGCCTCATTTTCAATGTAATTTCAAAACAGAAAAATTATATAATAATACATTATTTAATAGTTTATTCAAATTATATTTAATTCTTAAAAAACAAAAAACACCAACTATCTCTTACAATGATTGACACAGTACTAAACATGTGAATATGTACAGAAATATTTGAAAACAAATCTTAGGTGTCGAAGAAGAAGAGACAAGAATGGATATTATTACAATGTAAACAAAAAGAATGGCGCGATCGAATACTAAAATCAACTAATGTGAAAACAGATTAATTTATTGAAGAGAATAAGATAAATGAAAAAAATTATTAATTATTAATGATGTTTATATAAGAGTCGTGTAAAATATTTGTGACGGTTCTCAGATTTGCGCTATTGTTAGTCCGAACGGAGCATGGCAATGATTCTGCGATGTTCCGTTTAAATGAGTCTTTTTCATGGAATATGGATTCTCAATATCAAACTTATGGTTGTTGATATTAGCATTATCCACAAGCATACCTTTGAATTTTTATTATCTATTTTTTCGCATTGTAATTCATTAGCCAGACTTGTCAGAACTTAGATAAAGAAAACTCAGGCAACATGAATTACCATGCAAAAAAAAAAAGATAATGAAAAATTTAAAAGTACGCTTGTGTATCATGCTAATATCAGGAACCATAAGTTTGATTTTATAATCCCCAAAACTAATTCCATAAAAAAAGACTTATTTAAACAGAGCATGGCAGAATCAATGTTAATAGTTTGGACTTTTCGAATGTATTATTAGTATATAGTTTTTACTGTTAAATTAAACTGAAGACCAGATATACCATGGTCTCGAAACGTCTGTGATGATTAAATTAAAGCGTGGGTTAAAAATCTGAGTGTTGTATTGTTCATATTTAACAATTAATATTCGTTCCACTCATATCACAAAATTCTATATTATATATATATATATATATATATATATATATATACATACACACACACACATACACCCTATTCATTCATTTAATTTTTTTATATATATATATATACTAGCTGGCCCGGTAAATGCAGTCGAGCCATAAATATTTCTAGAAAAATTTTAGTATAAAATAGTAACTGATTATGAATGCAGAACTAGGTGGTAACTATGTGAAAGGGAAAACACCAACTATATGGATGGTTTACCCACTGAAATGCATGTCCCAAATATTCCTGGGACATTAATAGTCTTTGCACATGCAAGCCTAATCTGAAACTGATTTCATTTCAATTGAATTGGCACATTTGAAGATTCAAGGTGGTAATATATTATTACAGAGCTTTTCATTAATTCATTTATTTTTTACCTACAAAGCTAAATCCATACATTCATTTGTGAATTATGTTATGGCATGTTTAGCAAATCGAGTGAGGTTGCGGCAAAGTGCACAGCTTTGCCATAGATTTGTATTGTACTTTCTTTTTGTTAAAACTCTCTTTTTGCAAGCCATTCAAAAACTAAGAACTTTTGGTGCACATCAAGAAAAATATTTGTACAATAGGATAATTCTGCAAATCAGTGATTATGCAAGAATTGATAGATAACTTGATTCATCTAGTTTTATTGGTTTCAATCTTGCCATCTCCAATATATAAAAATGGTTTTAAAAATGTTTCAGCAGATCTCAAAAATTTTGATCTAAATTCAATGAAAAACTTGAACAGAAAAGACAATAATTGTTCAGTTATCGTGCTATATGAAAAATTTGATTACTAAGATGTTTATTACAGAATAGGGATTGGTTGTAGAAGAGTAAAAATTTAGGGATGTATGTGTTTTTTAATAATGAATCATAAAAAGATAAAAACTCATAATTTCCCAACATGAGATTTGGCTTAACGTCAAGGTCTGGGACACCCTATATATATTTACCAAATTGCCCATAAAAGAAGAGATGTTTGGCGCAAGTGTGGTGCTAATAATCCCATTAAACGACCTCTGTTTAAGTCATTTTTCATAACACTGCCATTACCATCTAAAACCAATCGACCTAGCAGCATTGGTCTACCATTATCTTTAGCAACCTAATAAAGAAAAGAAAAAGCACAATAAATAATAATACATAATAGTGCATTAGTTTAATATCTGAAGTTTGTAATTTCAGTTATGTAACTGAAAATTTCAAAAAATCGTCTTATTAACTATTAATTATGGTAAGTGTCAAAGCAAATTATACATTTCACAATGAAATATTATGACTTCAACCCTTATCAGTCATTAGCGTCAAAGTATTCTTGTCACGTCACAGGTGATTTCCGACCGATAAGGGTTAATGGATAAATTTTGTAAATAATAAAATATTTTTCCAACTTATTTGGTTTTGTAGTTATTTTTAAATTTCAAAATATTGATTAATAAATTCACCTGATGTAGTGTTGATAAAGCTTTCTCAGTTTGACCACAAGCAATATGATACCTAGCAGACTCCGGTAGCCACTAAAATATTTCTATTATAACTATAGGAATTAAAATTAAGTATATCATATAATTCAATTATGTACTGGAGTAACTATAGCGAATGCCAACAATGGTATTGTGGATAATCCTAAAAGCCAACGCCATCCTAGAGTGGGCATGACTGCAAGTGCCAATACGACTTCTAGGCACGCACCAAGTGCCCAAAAACACTAAAACAAATATCTTCTGATTTTAGTGATTAAATTATATTTTTTAAAAATACCACCCAGAAGCTCATCATGCAATAAAATAATTAAATCAAAATATTTGGGGTTTAAGTGTATGGTTGGGCAGCAGAACAAATATTTTTTCAATAAAAATTATTTTAAAAATTCAGCAAAAATTTAAAAAAAATCAACTAAAACTGCAAAGTGAATTAGTTATTAGTTATTATGTATTATCAAATATATCATCAGCTTAACTTTACGGAAAACTATCATTAATAAAATAATATTAAAACCAAAATTAAAAATCATTAAAATATAACTAAAAATAATTTGAACTTATGCTTTATAATATTTTAAAGTCTTTTTACTAGATATTTAGTTTTTTAAATAATGAGCAAATCAAAAATGCTCTCACAAACATGACATGAATAAAATGGAAATGATGCATTTTAAAAACATTAATGTAAACAAGAAATTATAATGATAAAAGTATAAAACATGAATGATAAACTTACATCTAAAAGAACTACACACTTAGCTCTTTGTTGAGTTGGTAGAAATTCAGCATAAAGTGTAACTCTTGAAGTAATAAAACAAAAAATCCACAGAAAGCACATTTGAAGATGCATGAAATGAAATACATGTACATTGGTGAAATCAAAATATATAAATGATTTACAAAGAAAAAAAATGAACTAAAAACAAATCCCAAAATTCTAGCTAACTCTTTCAAATATATTACTCACGATTGTGGTACACATCCAATAGCAAAGCCTACAAGACCTCTTAGTAAAAGCAACCAGAGAAAACTAGGAGCTACTGCACTCAATAGTCCATACAATAATAATAAAACAGAACATAGTGTCAAAGCCTGAAAATAAAACAAATTAAATATGAATTATTTTAAGAGTAATATTTGGAATGTATATTTGAGGTATTGTTTTAATATTAAATGAAAACGAGAAGTATTTATATAATATATTCCAAAATATTACTTGAGAATAATTATTTATAAACTATAAAATATATATAAAAAATTACATTCATTGTTTGGTTTAATAAGTACTAGAGATATTATAATGTACAAACCAGATCATATTATATAATTTAATAATCTTACTGGTTTCCTTCCATATCTATCACTAAGATGGCCCCAAAATGTTGAACTCAGCATCATTCCCATAAATACTACTGTTGTAACTAGCGCTTGCTGATATCTGTAGTAAATATATAGTTTTTTCGTAATAATAATATATATTTCAACTATCATGATAATATAATATATCTTGTATTTCAATAAATAAACATGATCTCATAAATTTTAATATTTTATACTGTTTTATATATGCAATAAAGCCATATTCTGTTAAGTAATTTTTACTTATTTTCTATATAAAATGCACAATGTTAAATTTCATTAGTACAGAGTTTGATTTTTAATTTATTTTTGAATAGTTTTGCTACAAATATTCTTGTGCCAAACAAAAGAATAGTAAAAAAAATAATTGTATACTTGGAGATTCCCCAATGGCAATGCAGAGCTGGTGCTAGCATACTCAAAATAGACATCTCCATAGAGTCTGCCATCCAGCATAATCCAGTTGCTAGCGAAAGCTTTACTTGAAACCAACCAAAACCTAACGCATTGACAGCCTGGGGTACAGTAAATGTGTCTATATAAAGAAAGATATTTTGTTAAGCTATTACTTAAAGTAGCTTGGATTATTATGATTAACCACATACCATCTGGTACAACGCTAACTGTAGTTAATTCTATTTCTTGAGCAGTAAAATGATCTGTACTGGAAATAGCAGTTGGAGAGATATTTGCAGTAGAATCATTTATATTTTCTGGATGGCTTGTGCCATCCATTTCTTCATAACCATGAGATCTACGCAAAGCCATTGTTTTTTTTTATTTATTTTTAAAAGAAAGCTGCCTCAAACGTAACAAGACCAGAACAAAACGTTATATACAAAACATTTTTAAAAAAATTTAAAGTGCAGTATAAAAATAAAATGAATATATTAAAGTAGCTCATATAAATGATATGTCATTTATTATAAAAATTAATTTTGTGGGTCACTGCACTATTAAATTGCGAATTGGTACGCTGAATTTTACACATAACGGTACGTCGCTAAAACATTGATTGAAATAAAAAGTTTAACTAGCAACTAATAAATGTAATTGTGCTTTCAACGCACTATCACACATAAAAGTTGCACAATGACATTAATATGAAAATTACTTAATGATTTAAAGAATTATTAGTATTTTACAGAAACCATTCTGTCATAACTTCTAACTGTACATACATTCTCCGCTAATTTGACATATCATTGACATCTCGTGAGCGCTCAAACTGAGAGATGGTGCCACCTGTGACTTTTATTATGCTTATTTATCTTGTATCTATGGTATTCATACTAGTGGTGTATGGCATCGTACCTTAAGGCGAATTGCTGGAGCTTCCCGTATCAAAAATTATTTTTTTTGAAAAAGATTTTTTTTTAACTTTTAAAAAATTAGGCTCGAGAAGTTTTAAATCGTTAAAATCGTAAAAATTGAGGTTTTGAAAAAAATGTTTTGTTTTATTTTGAAATATTTTGGAAATGTTGAACTTTTTTTCAAAGCAATCGTACTGCTTCAGCTGCATAGAGACGAATTATCGAAACGCGTAAAAGCGCCGCGTCGCCGTCTAACGGATAAACGATTTTACGGAACCCATAGAAATATAAACAAAATTTATTCGTTTTATTAAAATCTCTATAAAATATCTGATAATTTGATGAACATATGTCTATCATTTTTGACCGCCAAATGGCATTTTTTTTTACTATTCTTACTAAATTTCCGAAACCGCTAGACCTGCCTTCCCAAAAATTTAATCAGTTTTTGTCTATACAAGTAAAATGTTTAAAATCGGACACTCCATTCTCTTTCCGTTACCATTTTTGGGACTTTTTGCCCCGTATCTTCGCCCAGTAAACCACAAAACGTAATGAAAACGTTAATAGAACGTAACCCAGTAAACCACAAAACGTAATGAAAACGTTAATAGAACGTAACAGATTATACGTAAAACATAACGGTTACGTAACCTAAGAGGCACACAGACGTATCTATTTCCGCCTCCAAAACGTAACGGTCTGTTTAGTTACGCGAAAACATAACGGTTTCGTTTATGTAACGTTTCCAAATTGCGCGTAAACGTAACGGTTTCGTTTTTGTTAGGTTTCTAATTAACTAAATTAACGTGTAGGTGTCTTTGATGTAACTTAAAAATTTAATAAAATTTCCTGTAAATATAGAAACCATTTTTTATATTAATTTTATTTCATATTATAATTAAGAATTTACAAAATTTACATAACATATACTTAAAATTACAAAACTACAGAATATAAATTTGGATTTTAAAAATTTGATTAATCTAAAACAAAAAATAACAATTCTAACAAATTTCTATTTAACAGGATGGAATTAAATGTTTTATTTTGATTATAACATTTTAACCATTGAAAATAAGTCTTGTGTAAAATTCTTGGCCACCTTTGTTTATCAAATTGAAACCATTTCACTGCTTTCTGTTTGTAAATGTATCTAAAACAGAACCAAACAGGTTAGAAACAATTTCTACAAATTGTTTATTGATAATATTGATTTATATTTTTTGTAACATTACCTCTAAAAATATTCATTATTTTCAAGTTATTGACAGCTAGGCAGTCCTTTCAACAATACCAAAAACATATTAATTCTTCATCGAATTACACTTTAGACAATAAAGAAGATTTTAGTCTCTGAATTTTTAAATATATTTTTGCTGAAGTAAAAACAATAGAAGGTTATGATTTGGAAATATTGTGATTATTATTATAAATTGTAACAATACTTCTAATTACCTCTATTTACTTTCATTATTTATTAAGAACAAAGTGCAGCTAATTCCTTTATGAACATATTGCTCAAATATTGTCTTAATTGTTTCTTGTCAGTTCAGCCAAATTTCATCCACCGACTTTTAAATCATATTTTTGCTAAAACTAAATCATAAAAAATTAATACTAAATCATCTAATCATCTCTAACTATCATAATGGGGTATACCAATTCCATGACACATGACACGAGTGTCATCATTTAATGCTGTAAAAAATTTTATTCTTCTTCAAATCATTTTTTCGTGATGATGGTGGATTATTATTTTATATTCTAACTTTGCATTCATATTCTTTATTTGAGCAAATATCTTTATTATGTTCTGAGTCATTATATTTCTTCAATTGAAAACCATTGTATTAGTTTTTATTCCTGTTTAGCCGAACTATATTATTGTTACTGAAGGGGCTACAAATATTAAATTTGTATTTGTATATCTCATTTTACTAACCTTTTGACTCAACATTGCAATAATCATTGAGGTTATGATTTTTTTGTAGAATTTAATTATTATTTGATAAACATACATTTGATGAAAACATCTACAAATAACAAAATACGCGAATAGAATTTCCATTAAGGTCCAACTATATACTGAAAAAAAAATCATTATTATAATAATATATAAATTAAAATAATTTACACATGTTTTATATTTATACTTACCTTGATCGATTCCATTTTAAACATTTTAACTGCACATTGCATAACTAATACGTTCTACATTAATCATATAAAATATTAATCATATAAATAATGATTAAATAAATGCTTCAAAAGAATGAAATAATTTGCTTGTCAAAAGATCTTCAATATGAAGCGTCCATTAGAGCCATTAGTCATAGACAGAAAAGTAAAATATATAGAGTCACGAAAAACTTTCAATTGTATTTTCGTGCATAGAGTCTCGCATACATAAAAGAGTAGAACACGTAACCTATCTTTTTGACAGTTTTGTGAAACAGCTGTACCACACCGTCCATTTTGTATGTTAAACTTACAAAACACTGTAACTGAACGGTTACGTTATGAAGAAAACCATGCATTAACGTTTAAAGGTTACAATTAAACGTAACATTTACGTTTTATTAACGTAACCATAAAATACATAACAACGTTTCTTCTGTGCTACGTTACTTTAACTTTATGTTACGTTTGTGGTTTACTGGGAACAGATTATACGTAAAACATAACGGTTACGTAACCTAAGAGGCACACAGACGTATCTATTTCCGCCTCAAAAACGTAACGGCCTGTTTAGTTACGCGAAAACATAACGGTTTCGTTTAGGTAACGTTTCCAAATTGCGCGAAAACGTAACGGTTTCGTTTTTGTTAGGTTTCTAAATTACTAAATTAACGTGTAGGTGTCTTTGATGTAACTTAAAAATTTAATAAAATTTCCTGTAAATATAGAAACCATTTTTTATATTAATTTTATTTCATATTATAATTAAGAATTTACAAAATTTACATAACATATACTTAAAATTACAAAACTACAGAATATAAATTTGGATTTTAAAAATTTGATTAATCTAAAACAAAAAATAACAATTCTAACAAATTTCTATTTAACAGGATGGAATTAAATGTTTTATTTTGATTATAAAATTTTAACCATTGAAAATAAGTCTTGTGTAAAATCCTTGGCAACCTTTGTTTATCAAATTGAAACCATTTCACTGCTTTCTGTTTGTAAATGTATCTAAAACAGAACCAAACAGGTTAGAAACAATTTCTACAAATTGTTTATTGATAATATTGATTTAAATTTTTTGTAACATTACCTCTAAAAATATTCATTATTTTCAAGTTATTGACAGCTAGGCAGTCCTTTCAACAATACCAAAAACATATTAATTCTTCATCGAATTACACTTTAGACAATAAAGAAGATTTTAGTCTCTGAATTTTTAAATATATTTTTGCTGAAGTAAAAACAATAGAAGGTTATGATTTGGAAATATTGTGATTATTATTATAAATTGTAACAATACTTCTAATTACCTCTATTTATTTTCATTATTTATTAACAAAGTGCAGCTAATTCCTTTATGAACGTATTGCTCAAATATTGTCTTAATTGTTTCTTGTCAGTTCAGCCAAATTTCATCCACCGACTTTTAAATCATATTTTTGCTAAAACTAAATCATAAAAAATTAATACTAAATCATCTAATCATCTCTAACTATCATAATGGGGTATACCAATTCCATGACACATGACACGAGTGTCATCATTTAATGCTGTAAAAAATTTTATTCTTCTTCAAATCATTTTTTCGTGATGATGGTGGATTATTATTTTATATTCTAACTTTGCATTCATATTCTTTATTTGAGCAAATATCTTTATTATGTTCTGAGTCATTATATTTCTTCAATTGAAAACCATTGTATTAGTTTTTATTCCTGTTTAGCCGAACTATATTATTGTTACTGAAGGGGCTACAAATATTAAATTTGTATTTGTATATCTCATTTTTACTAACTTTTTGACTCAACATTGCAATAATCATTGAGGTTATGATTTTTTTGTAGAATTTAATTATTATTTGATAAACATACATTTGATGAAAACATCTACAAATAACAAAGTACGCGAATAGAATTTCCATTAAGGTCCAACTATATACTGAAAAAAAAAATCATTATTATAATAATATATAAATTAAAATAATTTACACATGTTTTATATTTATACTTACCTTGATCGATTCCATTTTAAACATTTTAACTGCACACTGCATAACTAATACGTTCTACATTAATCATATAAAATATTAATCATATAAATAATGATTAAATAAATGCTTCAAAAGAATGAAATAATTTGCTTGTCAAAAGATCTTCAATATGAAGCGTCCATTAGAGCCATTAGTCATAGACAGAAAAGTAAAATATATAGAGTCACGAATAACTTTCAATTGTATTTTCGTGCATAGAGTCTCGCATACATAAAAGAGTAGAACACGTAACCTATCTTTTTGACAGTTTTGTGAAACAGCTGTACCACACCGTCCATTTTGTATGTTAAACTTACAAAACACTGTAACTGAACGGTTACGTTATGAAGAAAACCATGCATTAACGTTTAAAGGTTACAAATAAACGTAACATTTACGTTTTATTAACGTAACCATAAAATACATAACAACGTTTCTTCTGTGCTACGTTACTTTAACTTTATGTTACGTTTGTGGTTTACTGGGCGGAATGGCTAGACCTGTCTTTGCCAAAAACTAATCAGCACGTCTCCTTATCAATACGAATTGAATGTTTTTTAAATTATTCAAATCGGTTAATCGGTGTTCCCGAAATCGTCGACGAAAATTTGTATCCGCGCGCACACACACATACATTCATTTTTCTAAGGTATTCCAAAATGTTCAGAAATCTCTAAAACGTGAAGATATATAAAAACTTTAATTCTCGATTTTTATGCGATTACTATAACTTACCCTACACTGGAAGTTAATAATTCATGAGTAGCCCCCTCAAGCCCTGATAGACAAATAAACATATAGCCCTGGTATTCTATTTAAGCTTATTTATATATAATGATACCACAAATCGCCTACCCCATAGATAAATGGGGATAAATATAAACTAGTGGTGTATGGCAACGTGCCTTAAGGCAAATTGCTGTAACTTCCCGTACCGTAATAAAGTTCGGTATAATATGAATTCGATGAATGTTAAATGTTTTCAAATAGATTATTATGAATACCGCAGCAACTTATATATGTTTACAGAAAAGTAAATAAAATTCAAAAAGTAAGTAAAACTCAATCAATCGAATTTAATATGAAAGACATCGTCTAATATTTATAAGAATTGTAGAAACTAAATTGCAAAGTTAAAATAATTTATGTGAAGTAGCTAAAGTGAGCTTTAGAACTTTAGCTAGAATTGAAATTAAAATTCGAATTATATATTTTCGATATTCAAATTTTTTCTCAAGCAGGTGGACCTGCCTTAGTCAAAAACTAATCACCACTTCTTCCCGTCATTACGAATTGAATGTTTTTTAGATCATTCAAATCGGATGCTTCGTTCTCTAAAAAACTCGATTTTTATTTTCTGCATTTTTTGAATTGTATCTCCGAAAAGGTTGAACCCGCCTTTGCTAAACACTAAGTAGCATATCTCCCTATCAATAGAAATCGAATATTTATTTAAAACCATTCAAATCGGTTGATCCGTGCGCTCGAAAACGTGAACGAAAAATTGTATCCATACATACACACACATCCATTACTAATACATACATTTTTTCTGAGGTATGTTCAGAAACCTTCAAAACGTAAAGAAATGTGAAAATTTTTGGACGATTACAATAACTTACCCTACTAGTTCAGTCATTTAGTAGTTTTACCTTAACAGTTTTCCGAGAGTTTTGAAAATTGGTGATTTTATAGATTTTGATGTGATCTTTACGAATTTCAACTTTGCCACCTCGAATTTTTGCCGCTGCCGCCGCTATATTGGAAAAATTGCGTCAAAAATCAGTTTTTCAACGATATCTCCTTTCTGACTCATGTTACATTAAAATAACTATATACAAAATTAAACTAGACAAAATTTTCTATAATTTATTCAATAACGTTTTTTTCTGTACCGTCAATAGTTTTAGCGTACGTGCGCCGCAAAGTTTCTGCTGCTCGCGCCACCATCGGATATTTAGCCGCTCTTTGCGCTTGAACGCATTCTCTCTAATAAATATATAATTTCAATAATGAATTAAGCTTTTCTGCTCAGGTCTGGCCTAGAAATAACATAAATTAATCATTTTTGTTTTTCATTTTTATTTTTGCTGATGATTGAACATTTTAAACCATTAAATGTGTAATTTAATGCAAATATGAAATTGTTTGTAAGAATAGTTTTGACTATTGATTTGATTGATTGATTTGACTATTGACCTCAGTCCTTCTAAAAGTTTACCTTTATTGTTCTTTCTTTGAGCACTTGATTTACAAAAAATGCAAGTAAACTAGCATACGGAACGATAAAAATATACTGACGTCTAGAAAAAAATACTTCTATTGATTCTGAACTACGGTTTGTCGGTTTTCAAAACCGGTTTTTTTAGTGAAAAAAGTCGGTTTTCACTGTATAAATGGAAATGACAAATATAGCCAAATATAAAAGATAGATGAAAGCATTTTGATTCTTGAAATCATATCATTTCTATAGCATTTGATATCTTATCAGTCTGCAATGATTCCCAGAAATAGTATATATTAATTTAGATTTTTATACCAGTGTATATATTAATTTAAATCAGTGTGACTTCTTCTTGAAGAAGTAACTTCCTCTACTCAAACTTAAAAAATAAGAGTTTTAAACCTTATAAGCTACAAATTAAAGAACAAAAAATTTGGAATTATCATATCAGACTTTAAAAACAATTAATTTGGTCGCAAGTATGAGAGTATTTTCTATTCCAGGAAATTTTGATTCGTAAACAAAGGACACGTCTATGTAGAAATTCGATAAATGTTCTCAGTTTTTTGAAATCGTATTTTATTAAACAAAAAAAACAATTAGAATGTTTAAAATTAGTTAATTAAAATTACTCGGAACAGACAATATCCGAGTTTAGCTTAATCATTTTTAAAACTAAAATTGATATTAAAAAGTATGTATCAAAATGTATCTACTATATATATATATTTTTTTTTTTTAATTTAATGATTTTTTTTATTTAGAAATGTATTATTTTTATTTATTTGAAAACTTTCTTTTCACTACCATAAAAATAATTTCATTCTTATATGTGAAAATGATAAATACGAATAATTATTTTCAAATTTATTTAATCAAGATAAACTATAATTTTTTAGTTCTACTAATTAAAATTAAAATGAATTTGTTTACTATCTATAAAATTGAACAATAAATAAATTCAGTCAAATACTGCTCTAAATTACATTAAATTTGTGGATAAATTACGGAATGTTCGAGCAAAAATTTATTTTCTATATAAAATTCGAAAACCGGTTAAAAACGTTTTTTTTAGTAAAATTAAAATTCGAAAACCAGTTTTCTGAAATGTCGGTTTTTGTATAAACCCTATTCTAAACATATTATACATATTTAGATGTAGAAATACAGATAATTGGCGTTGTGTGTTGTTATTAGAAGATAATATAATCTTATATACAATACGCAGTAATCTATCCGTTGCAATCGAGTTATTAGAACGATTATCGCCAAAGATTATTCCTATATACAGTTCCAATTTGAGTTCATGCAATATTTCATAGTTTAATAATCCCAAATTTATATAAATATTGCCAAAAAAAAAAGAAAAAAATGCATTAAATTGTATGATTTAAAATGTTCAATCATCAGCAAAAATAAAAATGAAAAACAAAAATGATTAATTTATGTTATTTCTAGGCCAGACCTGAGCAGAAAAGCTTAATTCATTATTGAAATTATATATTTATTAGAGAGAATGCGTTCAAGCGCAAAGAGCGGCTAAATATCCGATGGTGGCGCGAGCAGCAGAAACTTAGCGGCGCACGTACGCTAAAACTATTGACGGTACAGAAAAAAACGTTATTGAATAAATTATAGAAAATTTTGTCTAGTTTAATTTTGTATATAGTTATTTTAATGTAACATGAGTCAGAAAGGAGATATCGTTGAAAAACTGATTTTTGACGCAATTTTTCCAATATAGCGGCGGCAGCGGCAAAAATTCGAGGTGGCAAAGTTGAAATTCGTAAAGATCACATCAAAATCTATAAAATCACCAATTTTCAAAACTCTCGGAAAACTTTCTAGGCAACAGCATTTTTTTGCACCAAATGACTGGGCTATACGGAAAAAACATGCGATTTTGCAAGATGAAATAAAACTGAAGTGGAAGAATTTATACAACAAAAAAACTAATTAAATTAACAGAATGAGATGGAATTAGATTAGGTAGAGTATGCAAAGTTTCGAATCATACCGAGGGAGAAACAAAAACGAATTGAAATACCAAATATTATCGCTTTTATATTAAATTTAAGCTAAAAAGGCTATTTATTAATTCAAACTTTAACACTTGTTTTAATTGGCATGTAAAATTTCAATTTTAAGTAATATGGAAAGTTTAAAAAAGTAAAAACAAGTTTAAAGTTTTATATTCATATCTATATTTTCGTTTTATATACAAACTATGATGAAACACTTCTAGATAAATTAAGTAAAAGTATTATTATTCAACATAGATATTACAAGAAATGAATTGAAAAGTATTTAGACATTAAGAAAATATCGAGAAGTTTTATTACTATCAACGAATACAATCTCAGACAAATATTTTGGTTTTTCTGATTTCTTGACCATTGCGAGAGCTCTTGAACAATTTTTTAACAAGGCATAAAGTTGTGGTGACGTTCTTAAACCTTCACGCTGACTGTCGCTGGCTTATGCGTCCATGTTATTCCTTGAAGTGTTTCTGGCAATAGTCTCCCTTGTTTTCTAAATCCAAATTAGCTTTGACTCGTATTGTATATATATACATATACAATGTGTCCCAGACCTTGACCACAAGCCAAACCGGTATGGTAGTATTGACTTTAATCCTCCTGAAAAAAAAAGAAATTAGAAAAAAAGTTCTCATGTTTGGAAATCATGAACTTTTAAGTGCAACCTAAAACTTTGGTGAAATTATGTAAATTCGGTTACTGTAGTTAACTTTTATTGATTTTATTCATTTAAACTTAGGAATCGTAACAGCGAATAACATTCCTAGGACGACCACAGTAAAAGGAAATACTACAACTGCCCCAAGATTACGAATTAGGATTTTTTGTTTAACAATAAATTTGAAATTGTTAAAATCGGTCGACTTTGAGAAGTCCTTCTTAAAGAAAAATGTACTAAGGTGTGTTGGCAAGTTTCATCAAAAGTTCGCGCATTTAATCAGGATCGTATAATGGTAAAATACTTGGTAAATTTATTATAGAAAATTTTCGAGCAAAAAAAAAAATAAAAATATAATTTTAAATTTTGTAACCATATTTTGATAGTTAGTTGTTTAAGTGATATGTACGTTGTTTGGCTTTTACAGTACAATTATGGAAAGTAAATTGCTTATATGCTTATAAGCTCATATCTTGCGATGCTGAATGGAATATTTCACTCGAAGAAGTATCTAATACAGAAATCAATTACGAATGATACATGCGCTATTTCACCTAAATAACTAGATGTAGCAGAATCGCATTTTTGTTTAGATTTTTATTTATATGTATGTATGTATACTCAACGTAAAGTAAAACAAAACCCTGTTGTTTTAAACCCACTCGGAAACAAGCACAGTGAGTCCGTAATTAACGATTGAACAATTTCGTTTCCATACAAATATACTAACTTGGAGACTGATGACCTCCAAAACAATCTTCTGTAAAACCAAAAAAATTTTCAATGAAACTAACCTTGTGAACAATAATTTGCACTGAATGTATCACATCAGATGGCACGGATCTGGATGAACCTTGAAATTTTAATATTTGGAAACTAGAACTGAGTTTAACTGAAATAAGTAAAATTAAATATCGTTATAATTGAGATTTAGAAGAAGGATTAAAATGAGGTGCATATTGCTTCTGATTGAGAAAAATCTAAAAGATGGTCAAAATCATTAAAGTCAATTAAAAACAAATATTTTTTTATTACATTTACACAAAACTGAAATATCTATTCAATATTGATATACCAACATCACATGTTATAAAAAAATAGTTATGAAATTTAAAATTAAATGATTAAATTAATTTATAGACTTAAGTTAAAATGTAACTTACTGCTTAAAATGTAATTCTGAACCCTTTGTAAACAGCTGCGAGTGGCATCAATAACCATCTTTGAAAAGCATCCGGCCGGAAACAGAATCCTGAAAGCTATAATTCTATTATTACTTTACATTAGTAAATTGCTGCATTATTTTAAAATAATAAAATTAAATAAAATAAATACTCTCACCTGTAAAATATCTGAGCTTGAAAAAACTGCTTTTCGTAAACATCAAACAACTTCCATTTACGCGCAATTACGCCTAGATAGATTAATATTAACTTTTAAAATTATGATTTACGCGGAATGACAATTATATGATTTAAAAGTTTTATTTTAACACGGCTGAAAGGAAGTACATGGAATTAGTAGATGTGATGGTATGAACACTATATTGTCTCGCCTCCCTACGCGTGTTCCCTACAATGGGACTGGGAAACGCCTGATTGTCCCAAAACGCAAATTGCCCTATAAAAATTGGACAAGACAATATAAAGCCCAATCGATCTCACAAAACTACGCCAAAGATGATTAATAATGAATAATTTATAAAATTCAAAATAGCTCTACTGTCTATGAAATTTTGTGAGTAACGCTTGAGCCAGTGATCACACAATCGACATCATGCAGGAAGTTTAAAACACTCACAGGAGCAGCAATCAGCAATCGGTAATCAGCAAACAGCAGTCGAAGATCGACATCAGCAAACAAAGAGCAGCAATCAGCAAACAAAGAGCAGCAATCAGCAAACGAAGAGCAGCAATCAGCAATATTTCGAATATGTAGAAGGTTTATTCTCATCCAAAGTGGGCGATGGAACAGCCACACACGCACACGATTATATTAATAAAAATTCAAAACGTGTGTATTTATTTATATTTAAAAAAAAGCGCACTGATTAAGCCAAATTAACGGTCACGATGAATATATATTAGATTTGGAGAATTATCTGAAAATTAAACATCAAGTTTTAATATAGCTAATAAAAGGTCAGCCTAATGTAAGTAAGTTATGGAAAAAAGTCCAACGACTTGAAAATATCTAATTGTTAATTTTTAAATACCTGAATAATCATAATATATCCTTGGTTGTTTGAATATAAATCCGCAAGGGTCTTCACGAATTCCTGGACGTCAACAAAATTGAAGAGCAGCCATCAGCCAGAAACAGAATCCTGAAAGCTATAATTTCATTATTATTATAAAAATTCGTTAAAAATTGATGAATTTCGACACTGCACCATTTAAAAGACTCTTACCTATAAAATATCCAAAGTGGAACAACTTCTGTTTTTTGCAAACAGCAAACCACTCACTCTAATTTACGCGCAATTAGGATAAAATTATTTACAAGTACTAATACCAATTAACACTTAGGTAGGTCTTTGCTCTACCACTTTGATTTACGCGCAATTACGTCTAGACCGATTTAATTTTAACTTTTAAAATTATGATTTACGCGGAATGACAATTATATGATTAAAAGTTTTATTTTAACACTGCTGAAAGGAAGTACATGGGATTAGTACATGTGATGGTATGAACACTATATTGTCTCGCCTCCCTACGCTGTTCCCTACAATGGGACTGGGAAACGCCTGATTGTCCCAAAACGCAAATTGCCCTATAAAATTGGACAAGACAATATAAAGCCCAATCGATCTCACAAAACTACGCCAAAGATGATTAATAATGAATAATTTATAAAATTCAAAATAGCTCTACTGTCTATGAAATTTTGTGAGTAACGCTTGAGCCAGTGATCACACAATCGACATCATGCAGGAAGTTTAAAACACTCACAGGAGCAGCAATCAGCAATCGGTAATCAGCAAACAGCAATCGAAGATCGACATCAGCAAACAAAGAGCAGCAATCAGCAAACGAAGAGCAGCAATCAGCAAACGAAGAGCAGCAATCAGCAAACGAAGAGCAGCAATCAGCAAACGAAGAGCAGCAATCAGCAATATTTCGAATATGTAGAAGGTTTATTCTCATTCAAAGTGGGCGATGGAACAGCCACACACGCACACGATTATATTAATAAAAATTCAAAACGTGTATATTTATTTATATTTAAAAAAAAAGCGCACTGATTTAAGCCAAATTAAGGGTCACGATGAATTATATTTTTTATATATTAGATTTGGAGAATTATCTGAAAATTAAACATCAAGTTTTAATATAGCTAATAAAAGGTCAGCCTAAATGTAAGTTATGGAAAAAAGTCCAACGACCTTGAAAATATCTAATTGTTAATTTTTAAATACCTGAATAATCATAATATATCCTTGGTTGTTTGAATATAAATCCGCAAGGGTCTTCACGAATTCCTGGACGTCAACAAAATTGAAGAGCAGCCATCAGCCAGAAACAGAATCCTGAAAGCTATAATTTCATTATTATTATAAAAATTAAAAAATTGATGAATTTCGACACTGCGCCATTTAAAAGACTCTTACCTATAAAATATCCAAAGTGGAACAACTTCTGTTTTTTGCAAACAGCAAACCACTCACTCTAATTTACGCGCAATTAGGATAAAATTATTTACAAGTACTAATACCAATTAACACTTAGGTAGGTCTTTGCTCTACCACTTTGATTTACGCGCAATTACGTCTAGACCGATTTAATTTTAACTTTTAAAATTATGATTTACGCGGAATGACAATTATATGATTTAAAAGTTTTATTTTAACACTGCTGAAAGGAAGTACATGGGATTAGTACATGTGATGGTATGAACACTATATTGTCTCGCCTCCCTACGCTGTTCCCTACAATGGGACTGGGAAACGCCTGATTGTCCCAAAACGCAAATTGCCCTATAAAAATTGGACAAGACAATATAAAGCCCAATCGATCTCACAAAACTACGCCAAAGATGATTAATAATGAATAATTTATAAAATTCAAAATAGCTCTACTGTCTATGAAATTTTGTGAGTAACGCTTGAGCCAGTGATCACACAATCGACATCATGCAGGAAGTTTAAAACACTCACAGAGAGCAGCAATCAGCAATCGGTAATCAGCAAACAGCAATCGAAGATCGACATCAGCAAACAAAGAGCAGCAATCAGCAAACGAAGAGCAGCAATCAGCAAACGAAGAGCAGCAATCAGCAAACGAAGAGCAGCAATCAGCAATATTTCGAATATGTAGAAGGTTTATTCTCATCCAAAGTGGGCGATGGAACAGCCACACACGCACACGATTATATTAATAAAAATTCAAAACGTGTATATTTATATTATATTTAAAAAAAAGCGCACTGATTTAAGCCAAATTAACGGTCACGATGAATTATATTTTTATATATTAGATTTGGAGAATTATCTGAAAATTAAACATCAAGTTTTAATATAGCTAATAAAAGGTCAGCCTAAATGTAAGTTATGGAAAAAAGTCCAACGACCTTGAAAATATCTAATTGTTAATTTTTAAATACCTGAATAATCATAATATATCCTTGGTTGTTTGAATATAAATCCGCAAGGGTCTTCACGAATTCCTGGACGTCAACAAAATTGAAGAGCAGCCATCAGCCAGAAACAGAATCCTGAAAGCTATAATTTCATTATTATTATGAAAATTGGTTAAAATTGATGAATTTCGACACTGCACCATTTAAAGACTCTTACCTATAAAATATCCAAAGTGGAACAACTTCTGTTTTTTGCAAACAGCAAACCACTCACTCTAATTTACGCGCAATTAGGATAAAATTATTTACAAGTACTAATACCAATTAACACTTAGGTAGGTCTTTGCTACCACTTTGATTTACGCGCATTACGTCTAGACCGATTTAATTTTAACTTTTAAAATTATGATTTACGCGGAATGACAATTATATGATTTAAAGTTTTATTTTAACACTGCTGAAAGGAAGTACATGGGATT
>NW_020536218.1:22100-45727 GCF_003426905.1 Ctenocephalides felis | reverse complement strand
TTATTTTATTACCATTCTTTAGATTAATACATTGAGAATTTTATATGCTATCTTTTAAACTACAAAGTAGGTTTTGGTTTCCTATTAAATGGGTTAAGGCTCAGTTTTATATTAGTGATAGGTAGCTCTTCTCATAATGCTTATTTAAAGGCTTTATAATTCTTACTCAGGCTGCATTATAGTGGTCGTCGTACCATGAGTAGTAAAAACTGTGTGTTCACATTGCCTCAAGCAATTAAGCTGCAGCAGCTTCTTATATCTTCACGTTCGCAAGATACATGACGAGCAAATCATTTAAATACAAATTGAAGCATTCAATACTTATTTAGGAAAGATTTATAGTAAATACACAGAACATAGATCTTACTAGAACAGAAAACACCTAGGATTAGATAATGTGAATGAAACAGACGTTCATCAAAATTTCTTTTAATAATCTTACATATTTTCGAATAAATTTCCAAATACATTCCTTATTTAAATCCTATGGAGTAGCACAAATAAAAAAATTAAAAGGAGTGATTGTAAAAGGAAAATATGAATGATCTCATTGTATGCATAAATAGAATGACGCCTGAAAAACCTTATTTCACATTTCCAAAACCCATGCATCATATAGGAATATATGTTGAACACAATTTTCAGAAAAAGAAGTGCAGATCAAACCACAACATAGCTTTCTTACATTAAACAATATAAACAACATATATTAACTTATTAATGATTAATTTTTGTTTATATGAATCAGTAGTATATTAGTTACATATGATTTAGAACTTTTTTAAATTTACTTTCATGTAACGATCTGCATATTTCAATACTAATACTGTTTTGGGATTGTTTTGGTGTATTATGACCATTTAGTACAGCAAGAGCACATGTTCGTCTACTCGATTTAGTTGCGTTTAGACTTTAGTGCAGAAAGTGTGCAAATTATTTATTAGGAACGGATTCCGATAAAATTTAAACGATTGTGCAATTCGTACATGAACAAGAAAAAAATGTGGTAGATCTTGTGCCATCCTCGTGGTTATCCACGAAGAAGGTCAAGATTTTACATGTTTTCCTAAGCCATTCGAATACAAGAAATGCGTAAATGGCTCGAGAATTTAAAAAGTCCATCCAAAATTGGAATATTATCCAGTTATCATGGTGGGTTAATGCAAGTAAGTAGTTACCTATTTTTTAAATATTAACTTCTATTCCCAGTAAACCACAAACGTCAAATAAAGTAAATTAACGTAGAACAGAAGATACGTTAATAAAACATAAATGTAGCGTTTAATTATTACCTTTAAACGTAAATGCATCGTTTTTCTTTATAACGTAACCGTTACGTTACACTGTTTTGTAAATTGAACATACATAATGGACGGTGTGGTACAGCTGTTTCACAAAACTGTCAAAAAGATAAATACGTGTTCTACTAATAAATAAAGAATATGAATGCAAAGTTAGAATATAAAATAATAATCCACCATCATCAAGAGAAAATGATTTGAAGAAGAATAACATTTTTACAACATTAAATGATGACACTCGTGTTGTGTGTCGTGTGCAATTGGTATAACCCATTATGGTAGTTAGAGATGATTAGATGATTTAGTATTAATTTATTATGATTTAGTTTTAGCATAATTATGATTTAAAAGTCGGTGGATGAAATTCGGCTGAATTGACAAGAAACAATTAGACAATATTTGAGCAATATGTTCATAAAAGAATTAGCTGCTATACCCAGTAAACCACAAACGTCACAAAAAGTAAAAATAACGTAGCACAGAAGAAACGTTACGTTTTTTATGGTTACGTTAATAAAACGTAAATGTTACGTTTAATTATAACCTTTAAACGTAACGCATCGTTATTCTTTATAACGTAAACGTTACGTTACATGGTTTCGTAAATTTAACATACAAAATGGCGAATATGAAACAGCTGTTGGGCAAAAATGTCAAAATTTATACAACTGTGCGTACGTATAACAAAAATCAAACTAGGTTAACTCTATGTGTATTTGCACTATATAAGATTTAAAGATAATTGCATTTAAGTCTATAATAACTTAAGTTATTTTAATTATTGAAGCGATCATATTAATGCTTATATAATCAGAGTATATTTAGTTTTATAAATTAGTGGAAGAATGATCTGTAATAATAATCAAAATGAAACCTGTCAAAAAATATGTGTAAATAAAACAATTTTTATAATGATGCAATAATGGAATAACAATATATTTATTTTCATGAAAATGTGGTAACTTCATACATTTGTTTTTAATACTATTTAATTTTACTTTTACATCTGTACAGTTCGCTTTATTAAAAACATATATACCAAGTGATTTTGAATCGATTGGAATCAAAAACAAAGAATGCGTTTCAATAACTTCTTCACAATCTAGGAATAAATCACTGTCATGCATTATTATATTTTTTATCATAACTATTTTATTGTCATATGTCATACAGCAATTATCAGGTTGCTGATCAGAAATTAAAAAATCATTCAATTCAATTTTAGTTATTTTTGCATCCTTGTTTTGATGGACAATTGGATATGCAATACTAATATTTTGTGTTACAGATAATTTATTTTCTTCGTTCATTCTATTAACAAGTTGTTCTAACGGTTTCCTACAATTTTTTATTTTTCTTCGCAAGCGTTTTAATTCATTTTCAAATGGAAAACAGCTGAACTTATCTAAACTACAATTGAATACTTTGACCTCATTTGCCAAATGTATTACATTGTGAATGTTGAAAGTAAATTTGTTTAGTCCATATAACTCAGCAAAACTTTTAACAAATCGAATTAAAAGTTTTCTGGCTAATTCATTTGAGGATAAACAAATTTCCTCATCACATAATATTCTAATACCTAAACACAAATGAATGAAATTTATATATTTGCAATGCTCTAAATAAGGCTTTAATATAACCAATCCAGTATATAACAGAAATTGTCTAAATTCAGTTGCTTTCCATCTTTTATAATCATCCAAAACTCGAGGTAATCTTGAAAACTCTTTTGGTATGAAAGATTTAAATTCAATTATTTTTTTGATGGCATTACTTTTATCAATATCATTTAAACGCAAATCTTTGCGACCACTTATCCAAATCCCAAGGAGACGTTTTGTCACCCCCAAACAAATTAAGTGCATGTAGTCCAATGCAACTTGTGACACCATTCCAATGTCTAGCTCTTCTAGTATAGAACTACCTGTATGATGTTCGGATTGAAGGCGCAGCCTAAAACTTTCATCGGTCCTCAGTTGACAATTCATATCTGGCATTATGACATGGTCATCAAAATCCCCTTCCTGAATGTATTTTGGGCAACTAAAATATCCTGAATGACCTTTCACATATGTGATGAAAGACCTTGCAGGGCTATCACAAACAATTTTCGAAATCTCTACCTGACATTTATTTTTTTCAAACACTATACCATTCAATAAAATGCTTTTCATCTCACTGACAAATTCCAATAAATATATATTGGCATCATTTGGCTTTGCTTGGCCATGATGCACCCCAACAACAAAAGGTTTACTATTTTGTTCTCGATCATTAACTGGATTGGCCAAAACGTACTACCAGAGCTTTGTGTTATAGACATACCATCACAATTTAATTGTAATTTAATATTATTAGGGAATTTTTGTATATTTTAGTCATTGCTCTAATAATAAAACTTGCTACGCCAAAATGTGCATATGAACCCCCATTAACTACCTGAATAATTCCAGTAGCATGCCTTGGTGTTCCCATTAATGTTCGTACATCACATGGAAGGAAATCATCAAGTCCATGATGGTCACGAAGAACGTTTCAATAAAAGATTTACGCTATGCAAGGTATTGTTTTGATTATTTACCCTATTACGCAAATCATCCTGAAGGGTTTGTGACGCAGTGTACTCCATGTTATTGTTGTCCGATTGTTGCAAATTACTATTAATATTATGTGATTCAAAATCATTATTATACAACGTTGAAGGCATGTTAATGTTAATGTTAGCAATCTCTACACTATTTTCTACTATAACCTCGCTATTTACATCTTTAATATGTGCAATATTTTCTTCGCTCGCTTCTTGATAGCAATGTCTTCTGTATTCTTGCATTCTTTGCGAAATTATTTGTCGAATCCTCCGTTTGGATAAATCCCTTAATGGTTTGCGTGTATTCAACTTCCTACGATCCATTTTTTATTATTTTATTAAAAAATACTTAAATGATTTGTTATTTGTTTGATATTACTTGTAGTTGACAGCTCTATAAAACGCCACAGAATAAGTCTCTATACATGCTCTATACATTCTCTATATGTGTTGTCGAACGTTGGTCATCCTGACTTCATGATCATCCACCCATCTTGCTTATTCATCTATGCATCCAACATCTACGTGATTTCCGTGATTCGTTTCATTGAGCTCGTTTTAGTTTCGAATGGTTTTCTAGTTTGTGTAATCCTAAATTATCTTTAAAATCATCCAGTTTAATAGTAAATTCAGTTAATTTTTCTTGGTTTATTCATAGATAAAAATGTTGGTAACATCTTAGCAAACGTGACTATTCTTATTTACAACATTTTCGAATGTTTATGTAACCTCTTTATAGTAGAAGCAGAAAATGTACACGCACACCGTAGTAAATTTTGCAAATGAGATTGATAGGTCAGAAGTGCCTGTTGGATGGTTGATCAAAGAAGGGGATCAGGTGACAAAGTGCTGGTGGCCGCCAAAAGTAATATCATCATTAATTATAAAAAATGCAGTGCCAGATCAAACTACTTGGACGGTGCAAGTCGTTTCGGTGATGCGATATTTCAGTAAGTGTACTTGTTTAAGCAAAGAAAAACAACTATGTTACAGTTTAAAAACAATTGCATTGTTTAGCTTCTTACTTCAAAGCGAGGTCTTGCGCTAAAGACAGCGATTACTCTTCGGAAGAAGAAAATTTGGGAAAAGGATGCCGGATTAAAAAACCTAAAACATTAGATTTCAATGTTGAAGATAGTAAGTAAAACAACCTTCATATCATGAAAAAATGCAATATATATTTACAGATAAATAAAAAACAACTTTTAGATTGCCATCATGTTGACCCATCACTAATTATGTTTCATGAATCTCCACGGTGTAGTACTAGCGACGAAGCGCCTTTATGTGCTACATCATCAAATGTGGGCGATTATTTAAGCCCTCTTATAATAACTCCAAGGCCATATGTTCTGCCAGTGAAGGAAGTTTGTGAAAGGGGAACGCAGACGGATCATAGTTGTTCTTCCGAACCAATTGTAGTGAAATGTACTGGAGGTGAACATATAAATTTAAAATTCGATTATTTAATGAAAGAGCTGGCAGATATAAAAATTATACTCCAAAAAATAAATGAGAATTCTACTTCTACCAAAGAACCAGATGTAGACCAGAGCAATATGTTTAATGCTTTATTTCCTATAAATTCACAACAGGAATTAAATTGTTGTGAGGACTTGCTCAAAGAGGATGACTGCATTGCAGAATTGGTATACTCACATTGTATTTAAAATATAATATAAATAAGATGATTTTGCACTAACTTTTTATATTTTAACTTTAGAAAAATTATATTTTGAAAGTAGGTGGTAAGACACCTGCAGACTATGTTAGGAACATTTTAAACAAAATGTTAACAAAAGAATTGGCTGCCACATGCTCGTGGTTTGGTCGTAAGCAGAATGTAGCAGTCAACAATCTTCAAATGATGAAAATAGTCATAGGTAAGGTTACAAAAAATTGTACAAATGTTTCTAATTCACAATATGTTGACAATGTTTATAATCTGATTGATTCAATTTTAGAAACATTAACAAATAAATTAGAAATAACAGAAACAGAATTTTTCAAAATAGCAGTGGAATGGTTTCGTTTCGGAAAGCAGAGGCTGATAAGACAACAGAAAAAAAACAAAAATAAGTTATTAATAGCAGTAGTATATATATATATATATATATATATATATATATGATAAAAATTGTTTCTTGGGCATCCATCCAATAATTAAAAAAACAGTTTTAATGCAAAATGTTTTAATTAAGAGAACATACGTTTCGGGTCCAGATTTGACCCATCTTCAGTGCTACAAATAAATATATCAGGGTTACAAATTAAAACAATATAAAAAATAATATAAAGATACATAATTACAGACAAAAATAAGTAGAAACAATGTATAAGAAAGTATATATGAAAAACAACATAAAATAAACATATGTAAAGAAACTCACCATACAAATAAATTTTTTAAAAATTTTTTGTTTCTACTTATTTTTGTCTGTAATTATGTATCTTTTATATTATTTTTTATATTGTTTTAATTTGTAACCCTGATATATTTATTTGTAGCACTGAAGATGGGTCAAATCTGGACCCGAAACGTATGTTCTCTTAATTAAAACATTTTGCATTAAAACTGTTTTTTTAATTATTGGATGGATGCCCAAGAAACAATTTTTATCATATTATTTCACCATCTGAAGAAAAACCTCTCGCTTTATATATATATATATATATATATATATATATATATATATATATATATGTATCTTGTTACTGTTATTACATTACAAATTTATCAATATTGTATTGCATTAGTTATAGTCATGTTGATATGAAATTTATTACTGTTATTAGGTATTTTATTAGTTTAATTATAAATAAATATATATAGATATATGTGTGTGTGTGTATCTTGTTACTGTTATTACATTACATTAATATTGTATTGCATTAGTTATGGACCATAACTATATATATAACCATAACTTATGGTCATGTTGATATGAAATTTATTACTATTATTAGGTATTTTATTAGTTTAATTATAGATAAATATATATAGATATGTGTGTGTGTGTATCTTGTTACTGTTTACATTACATTAATATTGTATTGCATTAGTAATAGTCATGTTGATATGAAATTTATTACTGTTATTAGGTATTTTATTAGTTTAATTATAAATAAATATTGTTTTCGATGGATTTTATTTACTGCACTCAATGAAAAATATACCAAAAACATTTGGTAATATTTCGAAAAAATAATGTCTATTTTAACGGCAGCACATGCTGCACGAGTAGATATAGTTTTCAAATAGTCATTTAAAAGTACCAACAATTCTTGAACCTCAAAATACTGGCTGGATATTGATTAAAAAAATATTTGATTTCAATTAGTTTGTGGGAGATACCGTTCCTTCTTCAATTTTTGAAATAATATCACAACATTCTTCTCGTATTGCTGAGGAGGATGCAAACGGAGCTGATCAACACATAGGCGGTAATGTTAAAATTTTTAAATTTGTAATATTTTATATTTATTATATTATTAATATATTTAAATTTGCTTTTTTTTTATAGGCGATAAGTCAGGAATGCCGAATCTTATGACAATGAAGTATTAATTAGCGATATATCTGATAATGATGATTAATTCATGATAATATATATTTTATTGTGACTAATTAAGTTTATTTTGACCATAATTTGTAATTTCTCATAATATAGTTTGAATATATGCTATAAGTTTTCACGCAACGCCTATTACTCGCCTCCCGCCATAGCATTTTTGCCCTCGTCTGGCAAGGGCTTATGCTAGCCAGAATGGTCTGGCAATGGCACAGACCTTTTTAGAATTGCTTAGATAAACACATATGTAAATTTCAGCTTTACAGGACAAAGTTTATTTTGGGGCATTTTTTACTCACTTTCCGGCTCGTCTGGCAGGTACTTGTGCAGGTCGAAATGGTCTGGCAGATTGATTTTCGAACTTCTCAATGAGTAAATTATATCGTATAAAAATTTGAACCTTACAGGAACAAGTTTAATTTTCGGGTATTTTTTACACTTTCAAACGCCTGGACGACCATGATGTGCAGGGCTAAAGCCTGCCAGACTGTCGTTTCCGTACGTAGCACGTTAAGAACCATCTGTACAAAATTTTTTAGCCTTACAGGAACACCGTTATTCAAAAGGTTCACTGGCTCTTGGTCCATATATAGATATATGTGTGTGTGTGTATCTTGTTACTGTTATTACATTACATTAATATTGTATTGCATTAGTTATGGTCATGTTGATATGAAATTTATTACTGTTATTAGGTATTTTATTAGTTTAATTATTATATAATTAATTGGATATATATATATATATATATATATATATCATATATAAAAATGAAGCTCTCTTTCAAATGTCCGAATAAAACTCGAAAACGACTAAACCGATTTGGCCAGTCTTAGTCTTGAAAAATTCGTGCCAATCCAGAGATGGTCGGAACGGTGAGATATTAATTCAAAATCGCGTAGAAACTTTACATCTTTAATTTGAAAATTTTTGTTGAAGCATCATGTAAATAAAACAATGGACGGTGGCAATTTCGTGAAATGTCAAACGCTTTTGACAGATGATGTTCAATTACGTTTAATAGGATGTTTTACGCGAATATTATTTATTTATGATAAATTTGTATTATATACAAAATATTTTATTTATATACAAAAACGTTAGTAAACGGGCCGCAAGTGTTACTAGAGACTCAAAATATAAACTTTTTTGATATGTTAATATGAAAATGCACTTTTTGGCATATTTTTCTCAAACACGGTGCTCTGAAAGATCTCATTGTATAAATATATACTCATTGGTATTTATAAAACATTTTCTAGGTTATATTATTTTTTGTTTATCTTATTTAAATTCAGAACCTAAATTTGGTATCGATCAAATGGGCATTTTGTCTAATAACATTTTTCCAGTTATAATTTCCCAGAATTTATCGCAGAATAGATAGTAATATATGAAGGTCCGTAAAGTAATATATGAAAAATCAGTAAAGTAGAGCATTGTTTAACAACAATATTTGAAAGTAGAGGAAAAAAGATGTATAGCCAGCTACAAACTTGATTTGAAAACGATAATCTTTGAATGGGGGAGATAAACGGTAATCTTTGAAAATCCATAATAAAAGTATTTTCTTCCGTTGGTAGTTTTAGCATTAGTTAAAAATGTAATTATTTTGTAAAATACCTTTAAAATTATAATAAGGCTTTAAACCTTCTGCCACGCATATAGGATAAAAAGGTCTAGATAACAAATTTTTGGAAGACATCAAACAAGCACATTTCTACAATGATGAAGTAGAAGTCAGTTTACTGAACGTAGTCAGATAATTGTTCGTTTGATATGTCTTATTTGTTGTGATATAATTGTTATGGTTTTCACAATATAGTTTATATTTGCTCAAAGTCAAATTGGATCTTTGTGTCTCGCCCTGCTCTACATATATACTTTTTATTAAATTTACTTTAATTCATCGAATGTAACTTGAAACTTTTCAAAAAGCAGGTCAAAGAAGAAATACTTAATTTATTTTTTATCTCTCCTCGCAAAAATTTGAAAATTTTGTATAAGCTCAGTAGTATTATTTAGAATTATACACAAAATCCAGAATCAAAAAAGAATCTGAAAAACTTGAAAAGTAATTAATAAGCCGAAAGACCAAAAAGGACTCGGATTGGATTATACGATGTTTTATATAGAAAGTGTATAAAACTTGCAGTTTGATTGTATTGACAAAATATAGACAAACTAATGGGGTTTATTGTTTTTATAATACCTAATTGTATACAGCATTCAAATAACACATCTTTATGCACTTAAAGTATTAATATTTTTGATTCTCTAGAAATGGTTTAGAATATACCTTATGTAGCAAAACAACGTTTGCCGGGTCAGCTAGTATATATATATATATATATATATATATATATATATATATATATATATATATTCTAAGTTTAGAATATTCTAAATAAAAATAATAAAATCAGTCAATTTATTTTAAAATTTTTTATTTTAATTTATATTCGAAAAATTTTCTATATTTATAGGAAATTTTATTAAATTTTTAAATTGCATCAAAGACACCTACACGTTAATTTAGTAATTTAGAAACCTAACAAAAACGAAACCGTTACGTTTTCGCGCAATTTGGAAACGTTACAAAAACGAAACCGTTACGTTTTCGCGTAACAAAACAGGCCATTACGGTTTTGAGGCGGAAATAGATACATCTGTGTGCCTCTTAGGTTACGTAACCGCTATGTTTCACGTATAATCTGTTACGTTCTATTAACGTTTTCATTACGTTTTGTGGTTTACTGGGTATGTTCTTAATAAATAATGAAAGTAATTAGAGGTAATTAGAAGTATTGTTACAATTTATATTAATAATCACAATATTTCCAAATCATAACTTTCTATTGTGTTTACTTCAGAAAAATATATTTAAAAATTCAACGACTAAAATCTCCTTTATTGTCTAAAGTGTAATTCGATGTAGAATTAATATGTTTTTGGTATGGTTGAAAGGACTGCCTAGCTGTCAATAACCTGCTCAAATAAAGAATATGAATGCAAAGTTAGAATATAAAATAATAATCCACCATCATCAAGAGAAAATGATATGAAGAAGAATAACATTTTTTACAACATTAAATGATGACACTCGTGTTGTGTGTCGTGGAATTGGTATACCCCATTATGGTAGTTAGAGATGATTTGATGATTTAGTATTAATTTATTATGATTTAGTGTTAGCAAAATTATGATTTAAAGGTCGGCGGATGAAATTCGGCTGAACTGACAAGAAACAATTAACACAATATTTGAGCAATATGTTCATAAAAGAATAAGCTGCTATATGTTCTTAATAAATAATGAAAGTAATTAGAGGTAATTAGAAGTATTGTTACAATTTATATTAATAATCACAATATTTCCAAATCATAACTTTCTATTGTTTTTACTTCAGCAAAAAAATATTTAAAAATTCAAGGACTAAAATCTCCTTTATTGCCTAAAGTGTAATTCGATGAAGAATTAATATGTTTTTGGTATGGTTGAAAGGACTGCCTAGCTGTCAATAACTTGAAAATAATGAATATTATTAGAGGTAAAGTTACAAAAAATTTCAATATTATCAATAAACAATTTGTTCCAATTGTTTCTAACCTGTTTGGTTCTGTTTCAGATACATTAACCAACAAAACGCAGTGAAATGGTTTCAATTGGATAAACAAAGGTTCCCAAGAACATTCCATAATACTTATTTTCAAATTTTATAGTTAAAATAAAACAGTTAATTCCATCCTGTTAAGTAGAAATTTGTTAGCATTGTTAATTTTTGTATTACTTTAATTAAATTTATAAAATTCAAATTTATATTCTGTAGTTTTGTAATTTTAAGTATATATTATGTAAATTTTGTAAATTCCTAATTAAAATATGAAAAAAAATAATATAAAAAATGGTTTTTATATTTACAACAAATTCTATTAAATTTTTAAGTTACATCAAAGACAACTACACGTTAATTTAGTAATTTAGAAACAAAAACAAAACCGTTACGTTTTCGCGCAACTGGGAAACGTAACAAAAATGAAACCGTTACGTTTTCGCGTAACGAAACAGGCCGTTACGTTTTTGAGGCGGAAATAGATACGTCTGTGTGCCTCCTAGGTTACGTAACCGCTACGTTTCCCGTAACATATGTAACGTTCTATTAACGTTTTCATTACGTTTTGTGATTTACTGGGTTGTAATGGGCCGAAAATCGAAATTGAAAATTTTTACATTTGACGTTTTGAAGGTTTCTGAACATTTTGGCATAACTCAGAAAAAATGGATGTGTGTGTGTGTATGTATGTATGGACACAAATTTCCAGTCACGCTTTCGGGCGCACAGATCAACCGATTTGAATGGTTCAAAAAACATTCAATTCTTATTAATAGGGAGAAGAGCTGATTAGTTTTTGGAAAAATGTTTCTAAAATGTCTTTGTGGAGTTTCTTTAAATGAAAGTTTTGAAATTTACTATTTACTTTCTTTATATGTTTTACCAGTCTGTCACATAGTTTTGATCTAATGTTATTCTGTTTGTTTGTTTCAATGTTTCTAATGTTGTATTCAATATTACTTAGAATTTGTATGAAATCTGTTTTACTGTATTTCTGAGGAGAGTATGCAAATTTTGGACCTTTCAAACTTTCAAAAGTACCCTAGTACAACACTCTATAGAAAACGCCCATTCATTTAATTTCACTCCAAAGATTTTATATCACGAAAGTTGCATCTTTAGAAGGTTATTCGCGGAGAGTTGTCTCATTCTCATAAATGTTTCTAACAGTGTCAACATTAGATCAGATCACAACCTATTACATGATTCATATTTAAATTTTTTACACTTTTTGACAAACCATTAATATCGACTTCCTTTTAAGATCAACAATTTAAGTATTCACACCCTGACATATAAAAACACACACATACAATCTCACATCTCTCGTTCAAGTGTTTACACGTGTTACAAAGGGTACACCAGTTTCATTTAGTTAATTTTCGAAAGCCAATCGAACAACATCCAGAGAACAATATTATTTGTGTTTTCAAATAATAATCTTAAAAAAGACAAATTTTTTAGTAATTTTGATTTACAAAATCTAATTATTCGGCGGAAAATTAACTCACAAAATCATTTTTGTTAAAAAAGCTTGTTTAGTGAAAAAGTGCTAACAAATATTCAAACATACAGGTAATTAATTCAACTTTGTCATTAACCTTTTCTTAAAAAATTTCCATAACTTTCAAAAAAAAAAATTTCTATTATGTTTAATATCCTGTTCTGATAATCCACTCATTTATTTTTATCATTTTTATTTTGAACATATTATCATATTTCTGTACATTATTATATTTTTTACAATTTAATTCATTATTTAAGAAAAATCTATTTTCTTTTCCTAAACATATTGTTTGCTAAAATCTCATCAAGATCATGTCTCTTGACAGATGTCCTGAAGATGGAACGTACTTAGTACCGAAACGTCGACAATAAACAAATAATTAAATAAAGAAATTGTTTTTTTTAAAAACTTTTCTTGTTTTTTATTTTGTATTATTTTTGGATTCTTGTTCGAAACTCTACAAAATATATATATATATATATATATATATATATATATATGTTCATTAATTATTACATTGATTGTTTGAATAGAAGATAGCAATTTGTATTTGAAATTGATGCTATAGTCAGCTAATAATGGTTCTTGGGTGTCATGCTGGTGGTGACCAAAAAGTATTAAATATCAAGTTCAAATTTGATAATGTTTTGTTTTGAAACATTTAAAGAAACCATTATTATAAACTTATTACAATGAGTATCTGTTAATACACTTCAATTTCAATTCCAAGTTCCATTTGATATGAAGATAGATCAATCTCGAAAAAGACCTGACTCTGCCCTCGATATATACCTCAGCTAGATTAGTTGTGCACTCAATAGAGTGGCATCTATTATAATTTTTAAAAATTCAGCCAATTTATTTATGTGTGTGTGTTAATATATTATATATATATATATATATATATATATATACTTATATATATATGGTAATGAAAAAATAAAAATATTCAATGGCAGCTTCTGCTAAATTTTATAGCATCGAACAAATTTTTCCTAAAACAATTTTTACAATGCAAAAGTATGTCTTAAATTGAAAATATTTTCATAAATGTATCAGGAATCAAAAATTTAAAAGAAGGTAATTGAGAAAATGTTATGTAGTAAGTGTAATTTTTGTTAATATTAATTTTATGGGGTGACCAGAAAGCAAAGTACCGTCTAAGTATAGTAGAGACTATGTGAAAAAAAAATCATAAAGTTCATGTGAGGTCTACTTTTTAACATGAGAAAATATAAAGTTATATATATAAACATACTTTTTACTTGCAGGATCCGACAATAAAAGCAGATCAAATGTCTAGAATTTCATTCATGGAATTCTGGCAGAATGTGCCTTTAAGTGTTTCGATAACATTTTTGCTATTATTAAGTATTTTTGATAATACTAATCAGGATTATATCCATCGCAATAAAAAAAACTTGCAAGCACTTACTTGCTAAAAATTATTACTCATTGTACCTTGCATTGCTATAAAATGTAGGATAATTTTGTTCGACAAGACATTAACAGGACTCTCCATTATGTTAAACAAAATTTCTTCACGACATCTGAAAGTAAAGAATATTATAGTAATTCATGTATAGAAATAAAATATTTTAAAATAGTCTCAAAAGGAAAGAAAATTAATGTCAACTACAGTGTTAAAATAGAATATGCATCATTAGTCATAGCGTTTCTATGAAATTGGAAATGATATCAATAAATAAAGTACGTGCGTATTTACATAATAATCATAAATAAAACAAACATTGTGTTTTATATTAAATCAACAGCGTGTTGCAACAAAAGCAGAAAAGCACGAACATTTTTAACGAATATTTCATATATAAAATCAAAGCGAATACGAAATAGAATGCTGTCAAATTCTTTGTTTTTGTTTCACGTATTGAATTAACAATTCATCGAAATACTAACCAAAAATCGGCAAACAATTTTATCGCCAATTTAGGCCATTTGATTATTTGTCTTCCAAAGCACTGAATTTAAATAAAATAGAAATAAACACCAAAACACAAAAACATAGAAACTAATGCGCAGCACGAAGCAACTAATGATCACACAGAACACGTGACTTGAACACGACCACAGATTAATAGATGCACTCACTCGACTAGACGCAGGTCTGCCAACGGAGGCAAAATGTCAATGACGCCAGATTCAAGTTCATCTTTTGCGGAGTGAAATGCTAGTACAGAAATCTCTCCTTGCATTATATTGAGCTTGGCTAATATATAATATGTAGACAATTGTAAATCTGTAAATAGTCTTTATATTAAAATAAATTTTATTTTTTAACTTCCCGTAGAGTAAGTTATTGTAATCGTCCAAAAATCGAAATTGAAAATTTTTGCATTTCTCGACGTTTTGAAGGTTTCTAAACATTTTGGCATACATCAGAAAAAATAGATGTGTGTTTGTGTATGTATGGATACAATTTTTCGCCCACGTTTTCGAGCGCACGGATCAACCGATTTGAATGGTTCAAAAATATTCGATTCCTATTGTTAGAGAGATGTGCTGATTAGTTTTTGGCAAAGACAGATCCAGCCGTTTCTGAGATACCGAGCTAAATGCTCGAAAAATGGCAGTTTTTGAGAGAAATAGACATCCGAACGGCACTGATGGCACAAAATCTGTACACACACACACACACACACACACAAACCTACTTTTTCCGAATTTGGTCGCATTCTATACAGAATGGCTAGAAACGTCGAGAAAACATAAAATCGTCGAGAATCGGATTTTTTTATGAAAACAAACTTCTCCTTCGGGGAGTAGTTAATAACCGAGTAATGTTTAAAATGAATTTAGAACAGTATCATTTTATTTGATTTTGATTATTGTGCTGGTTACCATTTAGATCCATACTTGAATAAACAACTTGAAAAAATGCTTGAATAGAACATGTACTAGGTTATTGGTGCCATATTAAATCAATTTACAAGTGTTTCAAAGTTTCAAAATACAAGTGTCCAATATACCAATTGAATGGAAAAATAACGTCACCTGGGTGTTACACTGGATCAAAAATTAACTTTCACTAAGCACATCAATAAATAGTAATTATGATGCAATAAACGCACTAAAATCCCTACTTCACCGAAATAGTATATATATATCTTATATTAATAAGGCCAATAATTACTTATGCGTCACAAATCTGGATCACCACATACAATAGTAATATTCGTAAGCTGTAAATTTTACAAAATAAAGTAATACGATTAATCCTAAATGAACACAGAGACCCAATTACCAAACACTTTAAATCCAATAAATACCTTCACGAAAAATCCAATCTGCAACCGATAATATATACCATTCTGAGTATGACGGCGAAATTCTTTGAAAACTGCAAAAACAGCCCAAACCCAATTATAAAATACCTGGGAAGAATTACTGGTAGTGGTACGCTATATACGCATTGCCAAATCATTTGGTATACGAGCAGTATTCCAAATGATATAGTCACAGCTAGTCATTATAATATATTTCAGTTAGTGTTAAGAAGCTTCATTTTTATCTCTAGTTGTAAGTTGTAATGTAACAAATAGTGTTTTTTGTTTCATATTTTTCACTTACTGTTAACATTATTCTTAATCAACATATATAAATTGCAAAAATACCTATTTGGTAGAAATGCATAATATTACACTCGCATTGTACCACATATTGATTGAAAAATAGAAATTTATCAAGTCAAGTCAGTCATTTGAGAAATAATAACAATAAATATTGTCTCTTTTTATTTCTGTAACTTATATATTGTAAGTACAAGTTATATTAATGATATACTTTAATTGTTTATTGTTAGTTCAAAATGCTATATTTTACCACAGTTCGCATCAAGCAACTTATAGTGGGTGTTACTTGGTAACTTGTTATCAGTTACTAGTGAATCATAATACCGAGGGTTATATAACAAAATAATCAAATGCACCCGCAAGGGTTTTCATACAAATTTTCATAATAAAGTGAATTAAATATTTGTAGCGACCCTCCTTATGATTACCATTGGAATAGAAACCAATGGTAATATAACCACTTAGTTAAGGTCGGGGTATATAACCCAGATCTATTATTATCGAATACAGACACTTATCGCATGTCCTCTATCAATATAACATGTAGTGTAAAAGTATAAACTAGCTGTAAGTGGAATTCTGTCTTAAGGAAATTAAGGCATCGTGCCTTAAGGCAAATTGCTGGAACTTCCCGTACCAAAAATTATTATTTTTTTAAAAATTAACATTAACATTTTTGAAAAAAATTTACTTTGAAAAAATAAGATTTTTGAGAAACTATAAATTGGACAAAAAATAACTTTTTAATAAATAAAAAAATTAAAAAAAAAAAAAAATATTTTTTTTTTTTTGAAAAAAATTTTTTTTTCTTTATTTTGACATATTGTGGAAGATCTGAACTTTTTTTCAAAGCAATCGTACTGCTTTATCTGCATAGGGACAAAATATAAAGCGCGTAAGCGCCGCGTCGCTGTCTAACGCATAAGTATTGGTACGGAACCCATAGGAATGTTAACAAAATGTATACTTATTGTTAAAATCTCTATAAAATATCTGATAATTTGATGTGCATATGTCCAATGATCATTTTTGACTCCCAAATGGCTCATTTTTTTACTTTTTCCTCCATATTTCCGAAACCGCTAGATCTACCTACATGAAAATTTTATCGATTCCTCATCTTGTCAATACAAATGAAATTTTGAATTATTCAAATCGGACGCTCCGTTCTCTTAAAAACTAAGTTACCGTTTTCGGCACTTTTTGCCCCGTATCTTCGGAACGGCTAGACCTGCCTTTGCCAAAAACTAATCAGCACGTCTCCTAATCAATACGAATCGAATGTTTTTTGAATTATTCAAATCGATTTATCCGTGTTCCCGAAATCGTCGACGAAAATTTGTATCCGCACATACATACACACATGTACATACATACATACATACATACATACATACATACATACATACATACACACACACACACACACGAGAGCAAATGGAAAAGACAAAGATAGCGTGTGCCATATTTCCGGTTCGGGTGCATGTAATGTATACAGAGCCGCCCTAGCGGAAGCGACGAAAGCGCAGAAATGACACGAATACTTCAAGGAAACTTGAATAGATGTTTGCTTGCGCAGAACCTACTTCACCAGCGCGTAGCTGAGGACAAAATTGACGTCTGCATAATCAGCGAACAATACCAGAGCGCCCTTGTTAAATCATGGTACGTGGATAAGACGAGTACAGCAGCTATCTGGTTAGTGACTCGGAAGATTACTCCCGTAGATACCGGATCTGGGGATGGTTATGTCTGGATAAAAACCCCTGAAATGTATATCATGAGCGTATATTTATCTCCCAACGAAGGAATCAGCGTGTTCCGCCAGAAGCTGACCAGCATCGAGAACACCATCTGTGGATTTAATGGCGAAGTCTTAATAGCTGGAGACTTCAATGCTAAGTCTGTGGAATGGGGCGCAGATTTCTCAGACACCAGGGGAAACGAAGTTGCGGACATGGCAGCGAGGCTCGATCTTACAGTCCTAAATACTGGAGTGACGTCGACATTTAGAAGACCTGGTTATCGAGAGTCAATTCTCGATATTACTCTGGCGACTCCAAAAACTGCCAGTAGAATCCAGGACTGGAAGGTCTCCGAGGAATACACTGGAAGTGATCATCAATCCATCATCTACTGGATAGAAGAGACTACCCACCACGTACACCGAGATTACGAAAGATGCAGCTGGAATACCAGGAAATTGGACATTGATGCCCTACGAGAATCCCTCACGCGGGGGTGGGTGACACTCGAATCACATCCGTTCCCAACTAACAGCAGCGAGACGGAAAACATTGTAACAAAAACGATGAAGATTATAACTGCAGCATGCAATGCTTCTATGCCACGTCGTAAAACACAGGACTTGCGCCGGCCAGCATATTGGTGGACATGCGAAATCGCAGAGCTGAGGAAAAAATGTCACCAACTCCGACGACGAGCAACAAGAGCTGCTAAGCACTCCCCAGCTCAGACCTACTACTCCAATGAGTACAAGGCGGCCAAGAAGGAGCTCAATAGAGCCATCAAGTCCAGTAAAGGCAAGCTGTGGGCAGAAATTTGCAACGACCTCAATAACGATGTCTGGGGCAAAGCCTACCATATAGTCGCAAAAGGATTGGGTAGAACCTTACCAGAGCCGCCAAAAAGCCCGGCTATGATGAACCAGATTGTTACTGAGCTCTTCCCAAACCACCCAGCGCGGAAGAAGAGTCGCTACAAGAACACCACCAATGTGTTGCAGTTCACTGTTTCGGAACTGCAAACCGCAGCAAAAACCCTGAAACTAGGGAAAGCACCCGGCCCTGACGGTATTCCAACACAAGTGATTAAGCTCATTGCACAGGAATTTCCTTACATCCTGTTGAATGTTTACAATGCATGCCTTGTGACCGGAACGTTCCCTTCTGTCTGGAAACGACAAAGACTCGTCCTTCTCGACAAAGGAAAGGGACCTCCGATAATAGCTTCATCATACAGACCACTGTGTATGCTGGATATAACTGGGAAGCTGCTTGAAAAACTTATCAAAGCCAGACTTCGAAAAGATGTTGAATCCTCCGGAGGTTTCTCCTCAAGCCAGTACGGCTTCCGGAAAGGGCGATCAACCATCGATGCAATCAAAGAAGTTGTAGAAACCGCAACAAAGTCGTGGGCTGGCAGCCTAAAGTCTAGGAAAGTTTGTATACTTCTCACGTTGGACGTGAAGAATGCTTTCAACAGCGCATCGTGGAAGGATATACTGGAGGCGCTGGAGAAGAGATTCCGGGTGAAAGATGACATCTTGACAATGGTGGACAGCTACCTGGACGATCGAGTACTCATCGTTGAAACCACTGAGGGAACAGTGAGCCGCAATATAACAGCTGGTGCACCACAGGGTTCGGTTATGGGACCTGATCTGTGGAACGCTGACTATGACGAGCTGTTCGAAATTCCCTTACCCCCGCAGGTGCATCTCACAGGGTTTGCGGATGATGTCGCAGCTACTATTGTGGCAGACAGCGTTGAAGAGGCCGAGGTACTGGTCGATTTCACCATCGAAGCCGTCGCGGCCTGGTTGGACCAGCACCATCTGAAGCTAGCCAAAGAGAAAACGGAGATGGTAGTCCTAACACGCCAAAAATGGTTCCCAGAACCGTTTAGTACAATCATCGACGGGCTAACACTGACGTCTACAAAGTCAGTCCGCTATTTGGGCGTTCAGTTAGATGCAAAGCTGACATTCCGTGAACACTTGGAACGCACGTGTACAAGGGCTAGCAAGACTGTGTCTAGTCTATCGAGAATCATGGCCAATACTATCGGCCCACGTGCCAAAAAGAGAAGAGCTCTCCTGGAGGTGGTTCACTCAGTCCTGCTTTACGGAGCGGAAATCTGGGCGCATACATTACAACAGAAGACGTATCGTAAGAAACTGGCAGCAGTGCAGCTTAAAAAAAAAAAAACACACACACACACACATACATCCATTTTTTCTAAGGTATGCCAAAATGTTCAGAAACCTTTGAAACGTAAAGATATATAAAAATTTTCATTTTCGATTTTTTTGCGATTACTATAACTTGCCCTACGGGAAGTTAATAAACATCCGTTATCATTATCAATTTGTTGTTTACCCACATATTCATTAAACAATTACTAAATAGTGTTCAATATAAATAATGCCACATTGTTTACCAATTTAGTAGTGAACCCTTTGGGGTTCGCAATGAATAATTTAATTAATAAGTCCGCCAATGTAATCGCCGACGATTCACATACTAGTTCTGAATTTTTTTCAGAACAGTTACGTAAACAATCTGCAAATTTAACTAATGCATCAACAAACTTAATAATTAATACTCCCATACAGTCAACAAGTGTAATGAAAGTTGAAGCGGAATCTAGCAATTCGAATAAAAACAAATGACATTGTTTTCATTTACTACTGAATTTTTATCATTAGTTTGATTGGAATTTGCCTCTTCAATTAAATCTGCTATTAACTTTTTATTTATACTTTCCGATCTATCATTTCCCAAGGGGCCCCCGAGCCAGGGGGCCCCCCAACAAGCACAATCAGAAAGCAAAACAATATTTAAAAAAAAAAGAATAATTTTACCGTAGTTTGCATTTACTTTTATTATCGAGCCTTATTGAACTTCAACGTGTAAGCTAACGTTTTAAGAGAATTGAAATTTGCTGCAATATTTCTGCAAGCTCTAGCAATCAATTTATTCAATAAAGTTTTTGCACATTCGATAAGCTAATATTCTTGTCAACAAATTTACAAAACTAATCCAGATGGATTGCAATAACTATTTCAAAGAACAAAAGACAAAGTTATTATGATGAGTTATCACAAGATGAGAGAATTTTGGACCTGTAATTTCACAAACCAAACAAAGATTTCAAAAAATTTGCGAAGTAAATAGTAACATTTGTCTTTTTGAAATGGAGAATTAATAAACGTTTCCGGAAATCTGTCGACTGAATTACTGTAAAGAAATACAATAAAAAAATCTCATAAGATCATGACCAATTGATGGCTCCAAAAATAGGTTTGAATTTAAAAATCTAAGAAATGTGATGGAAGCATCCAGTCTTCGAACGAAAAAACAACGTGCATTTTTTTTTGGCTCCTCCAATTAAAATAGCAACTGCTAGAAGAAATGTTTAAAATTGAAACTAATTAAAATTTACGTAAAAACTTTGGGACAGAAATGTCTACCAGACCTGTACGTTCCTAGTGACAGAATCTTTATATAATTTAAAGATCATTAAATAATTTAATTTTTCAAAAAATTTCAAAGAAAGTGAATATAGAATAGAATATAGAGATATCTGGAAACATTTGTGAAAAATTCAGAAAATGAAAGAAAATGAGAGAAAATGAGATACATAAATAATAAGAATAATAAATAGATATTCTTTGAATTTTATAAATTTTATATTTTGTAAAAAAAAATCTTCTTGAGGGGGCCCCGAAACAAATTCTGATACGGGGACCCGCCAAGGCATGCTACACCCTGATTTGAGCGCAATGTTCACTTATAGAGCAATTGTTATATTTTGTTGATAGATGTTTATGAAATGATCCATGGGCGTTTAAAATCATCTCAATTATGCAATTATCTGATTCAAAATCTTTTGTTATAATTTAAAAAGTACAATACATTTGCTTCAGTTTTAGGTGAAAATAATATAAAAAATAGATGCATTTTGCTCTTTGAAACCTGCCCATCTATCTGGGTTGATCAGAGGCCAAGAAACATGAGTACATATCTAATAATTAATATCTAACAATCTATTATCTTACAATACTGTTTTATGAAATAATTGAAACTTTTACCCGATGTTGTTTCATTAGGACTGCCTGCAAACATGTGCGCCCGAATCTTTTGAATACTCCAATTGTTTCTATCTTCTGTCAAAGACAACTTCTTCGGATATATATCATCTGACCAAAGACTTGGATCAAGCAACTTCTTAAAAACTAAAAAATAGATAATTAATTTGTTTATTTAAGTTAAATATATTTATACATATGGGGCGTCCATTAATCACGTGAGCGAGTTTTTAAGGATTTTTGCGCTATTTGTGATGGTCGATGTAAATTTATTCATTGTTGGTTCTGTACATAACGCACGAGTATGACGTCTAACAGAAGTGAATAATTACCTCAACGATGAACATAAATTCCCGAACGAATCTCATCTAGTCGGTGATGCAGCTTACCCTCTTCACAAACATTTACTTACACCATATCGAGATAATTTCAGAACACGCAGATGAGCATACTAGAGAGCTGATGGAGAGAATAACCGAAGCCTGTGATATCAGTATGACTCGTAAGCATGGCATAAATCAAAGACAATCTGGGCACTGGTGGACTGAAGAAATCAACTCTCTTCGTAAAGAGTGCCTAAAGAAAAGAAGGATCTCTCAGTGAGGATATAGTCTTACTAATTCTGCACAACTGGTAGTGGAATATAAACTAGCACGTCGGCAACTAAATAAAGCTATCAAAGATAGTAAAGTTAGGTGCTGGAAGGAACTTCTGGATGAAGTCGAGGAAAACCCATGGGAAAGACCTTATAAGACTGTAATGTCTCGCCTCAAAAGCCAACCAATACCTTCACCAACTTGCCCACGACTATTGAATAAAATAGTAACTACTTTGTTTCCACAACAACCTAATTTAAACTACCAGTTACCACAGGTAGAACTGAATAATATTCCACCTATAACACTGCAAGAACTAATGCAAGCTTGTCATCGCGTTGGAAATAGTAAGGCACCGGGTTTAGATGGAATTCCTAATATTGCCTTAAAAACATCAATTATGACATCTCCGACAATGTTTCTTAATGCATATAATACATGCCTAAAAGAAGGGTTTTTTTCCACGAAAATGGAAACAGCAAAGATTAGTGCTTATTACCAAAAGAAAAAAAACACCAGATGAACCATCATCCTACCGTCCAATATGCATGCTGGATACAGCGGGTAAAATTTTTGACAGAAGAATATAATATAACAGGAGGTGTGCCGCAAGGCTCTGTTCTAGCCCATTGCTGTGGAATATTATGTGTGATGGCCTATTGAGACTAGAGATTCCAGAATGTGTGAAACTAGTAGCATATGCAGACGATGTTGCCACAGTAGTTGTCTCCAAACAAATTGATGACATCGTAAGTCTATTCGATATTACATCCAGAAAAATTTATCGGTGGATGGGAACAATGAATCTCCAATTAGCACAACAAAAAAAAGTGAAGCTGTCTTATCACTAGTAGAAAAACAATAGAGACCATCAAGCTAAGATAGGAAACATTGAGATCACGTCAAAACTCACATCTGTTACCTTGGCGTAATGTTGATGCTCGTTTGAATTTCAATCAATAAGTGGAACACGTTAGTGCTAAGGCGTCAATAGTTAGGACGAAACTTGCTCGACTGATGCCTAA
>NW_020536218.1:0-21100 GCF_003426905.1 Ctenocephalides felis | reverse complement strand
GACTTACAAGATCAATACGTTATCTACATGCTGGTTTCCATTCGAACCGATGATGTATTAAAAACTTCATAGGTCTGAGAATTGATACTTTTATTTTAAAATCAGTCGTTAGAATATTTATTAGGTGGACTCACATTCCTTCTAAATACTTTCTCGAACGATACACTAAAATAGAATCTTTAAGTATTTTTATCATCGATAATAGCGGTATCAAGTGTTGGGGAATATACTGACATTAGAAGTATTGCATAATATATTTTATTACAAGAAATTGAATGAAGTATCATTGGACAACACTATATTTATATAATAATATATATATATATATATATATATATATCTATATATGTATATATATATATATATATATATACAAGAATTTAATATTTTACTACTTGAATGTAATTATAAAAATATGAGTTCGTAAAGAGAATCTATGAACTTTACAGGGTGTTTGGTTAAGAATTTGAGGACATTTGTGCATTGTTACGTTTATATAATTTTGTAGTCAAACGACGTATTGTAGGAGATGATTTATACGTTAAATGCATTCTATTCACGTTGTGATTAAAACCACTCAGGATATGTTCTGTGTTCTCAAATTCATATGAACATTGGCATTGGCATCCGATTTAGACATTGTATGTACTATCAAAAAATTTGCTGATGTTTCATTATGAAATATGTGAAAATATATAAAAAGAAAAAAATCTAGTATATATAGTATCAATATATCCTACCAGTTTTTCCCTGTAATATGAGCCCTCTTGAAACATTGTTTCTATAAATTTTTTGCTCATAATTAGTTCATAATTCATATAATGTCATTAACGTTTACTACATATCTCGAAGTTAACTTCTATATTTGAAGTTTCTAAAATATTGTATTGAATAATAGTCAAAATTTAAACAATGTAATTGTTTTTTACGTTTAATTAAACGTTCATAGTAAAATACTTATTTTTGGAACGAGGATACAACTATTCAATCATCTGTACAAACTCAGGCAACTATTTGATGAAGGAAAATTAATTAGCATTTCATTTGAATTTATGGAACTTCAATAAAAGTTTTATGTGACACATGTTAGCCATTTGTTACTATCAAAATGTTTATTGACCTTTTCCAATTAGTATATCGACCCTTGTCCCAGAAATCAGATAGTTTAAATAATGCGCTTCGAAAGTTTAAACGTAGAAACCCACTACTTACATTCGAAACAGATTGTGTAGTGCAAATAGTAATTAATTAAAAAATGTAACGTCCACTTCTCAGGCGCCCGTGGAGAAACTTATAATCAGGTTTGATTTTTGTAAAATAAAATAAGATTGAAAGTCGAGGCTGCGAGTGAAATGGTGCCGGATGCAATGCGCGAAGGCTGCCGTTATCACTAATAAAGTGTGATCTACATGTTCAAGAACGTGTCAAAACATATCGATACAATTATTCATATATTGATTAGGCTCAACATGATCGTATTTTCACATCATTTTTAGTTATTCAAGTAAGTCTTTGTAAAAGTCAAGTATTATTACGTAGAAATACCAACATCCAGAGCAAAAAAAACTTCTTTTAATACCCTTATATAATATTAATACACGGGGGAGACGGGTACGGTTGTGCCAGGATACGGTAGTGTCAGTCGTAATAATAGCTAAACTATACTGATTTTGAGTTAGAGTCCAAAAGGAGAAAGATGAAGTATGATTGTTCGAACAAGTTCCCATTATTGCTTTCAGTCAGTGCCTTACATTAACATGTACACCGCATGCTTTTAAAGAGTCAAAAGTCAGTTTTTATGTTCGAATTCTTCAGATAATAACTGTTAATTGTATACAGATTGATCACTTCTTTTTTTGCAAGTTGAATATTAGTAGGTATTCACCAGCAATTAGTTTTTTGCTGATTAGATAAATTAGCTAAGTCATAATGATGATTGTTTTCAAAAGTGTGCGTTGGGTACGGTTGTGACAAATTTTGTTAGTACGTTGTGACTTCCTTTTCAAGTGAAGATTAAACAGATAAAAAAATGTAACTCAACTAAAAAAAAAATACGAAAGAGTAAGGAAAAGGGAAATTCAATGCAAGAAAAAAAAAAGATTTTACAAAGAATTCTTGTTAACTTTGTTTAAAAAAATGTTTTGTTATATATTTTAGCTATAAAGTTAGTTAAAATATTTGTTACTTTGTGTTACATACTAATTATTAACGACACTAAAAGATGTTATAAACTATTTTGGTGTTTATAGCTACTGTCTTTTACCATATTTTTAAGCCTAACGAAAGAGAGGTTGTGACACTCTCCCTTTTCTTGTATGATTTGATTTCATGTCAAATCCATCGTATTGAAGGACAGTGTTTCAGTATTTCCTCATAGACAAATGTTCAAATTACAATTAATTTAATTTTCTTCCAGCTAACTGGTAAATTAACCAAATTATTGCTTATCAAAAATAAGTGGCACAACCGTACACTACTGTCCCCTACTTCACAAATTTATATTATATATTACTATGCTTAACAAATATTCTAGTAATAAAAATTGAAGAAATCTTTGTAAATTATTTTGATACGGCTAATTTATTATTCAAATAATTACTGGAACTAATAGTGTTCATGATTTCTGTCATCATAATACTTCTTGCAAAGCATCCTCTATATTTTGTGTAGAGAAAAACTGTATTATTATACTAATATGTTACTAGACGACACGTAACAAATGGTGAATATATGCACATTTTTATACATATAATATTATAAATCATTCGATTGAAAAAAGCCAACATTCTAAGCTATGTCAGTCAAATTTATGTGTGTACTGTTTATTTACTTAATTTGAATAAGTTTTAAATTAAGGAATATATAATGTAGATAAAATTAATATTTTAGAAGTTAGTAAATTTTAAACATTCCATTCTTGTATCGTATGTTTATATATAGCATGACAATGTAATAGTTAATAGGGTGAATTTGTAAAACCAAACAGTCTCGAACAAATTTAAAATTTATTTAATTTAATTTATTAATTATATATGAATCAAAATTAATACAGTTATTTATAGTTTCAAAAATATGAACCGCCATTGTTTTTTTATATTGCACTCTACTTTAGGCATTTATCCAGTCAGAAGGGTAAAACGGCCTCTGCACTGGGTATTTTTTTTTTAGATTAAATTGTCTAAAACGTTTGACCAAATCATTTTAAATATTATTGAGATGGTAAGAATATATTAACTAAGATTTTGTCAAATTAACTATATTCTTAATTAAGAATGCTTTCAACTTTGTAAATACATGTTTGCGTGAAATGGTCAGCCAAAGAAAATAACTCTCTTCATTTTAAATACGATTAGGAATATTACATTCATAATATTTCACACCTTTGAAAAAATATTGATATTTAAGACAGCTTACCAATGGTATCACGTCAAAAGTTCAACGTGATAGATAAATGTAATTTATGTGAAGACTATTAGCACTAAATACCCACGGAAAAAATCACTTTCTATCGTTTGAAAAGCACTTACAATTTACAGAACCGAATGGTTCAAAATATTTAACATTTAACCTGAAGAAAACAACGGTTAATATCATATTTTATTATACCTACGATACTCGGCTGACAGTCATAATCGCTTAATGAGTATTGATTTTTTTTTTGGTAGCAAAACTACTGGAAGGTTATTGAATTCTGCTGCATGCTCATATTACTGTTTAATGCCTATTTTCATTTTACGGCTTCTATATTTTTGTGCATGAGTAACATGAACTGTTTATAATCAAGAACTGTATTCCTAGTTACAACTTTTATATATATCATGTAACATGTGGGTAAAACGATATTGAGCGAAAGGTAATCGCTTGCTTCTTTAAATCTAAATATACAAATTTGTAGTTTTTTTCCTATATAATCAACGCAATGATCTCCTTCATTATCGATAACCTTTTGCCATATACCTCAAATTATAGAGTTAAGGCAATTGTTACAAAGTTGATGGAAAGGTATTGATTACTGAAAATGTGGTTAAACATATGTGGTTTTCGATGGAAGATTTACTGACTAGTGGTAGTCTTTGAGGTCATAAATATGTAGTAAAGTGAATGTTCCAGATGTGATGTTGATATGCTAAAAATCAAAATTGAATAAGAAATTGCTTATTACGTTATGAGATTTATATATTGCGCATATCAATATTGTTTATTATAACAAATATTCTGCTGTATGTTTGATTGCAGTTTTTCCGATGCTTCTCAATGCCAAATTTAATGGAATTATTTTATTCATTTATATATAAAATCCTGAATAAATAAAATCTAAATTTATTATTTGCATTTGAATAGTTACCACCAACTATTACTCTATTAACTTCTTCTATATTAAAATTTCTGGATTGGAAGCTTTCAAATTAGTTTCATATGTGCATATTCCTTTCTCTTTCGCATTTCGTCTTACAATTAATTAATTAATTACAATTAAATTATTTGTTTTTCTGTGTAATCTTCACCCGAAAAGGACGAGAAATACATGTTACAACCGTACCCACAAAATTTGTCACAACCGTATTAAACGCACACATTTTGAGACAAATCATCGTTATGATCGAGCTAAATTATTTATGCTAAATTAATTGCTGGTTATTTTTTTTATTTATTATTATTCAGTTCAGGATATTTAGTAAATTTGGAGAATTTTCAATTGTCAGCCATAAAGGGCACTACAATATTACTATATTGACATGTTGGAAAAACAAATCAATTGCTGTTTTTCCATCCGTTATAATATTAACAATATTTTAATCATAATCATATAATTTTAACTGTTTACTTATAAATAATTTCTTATAAATAATAACTAAGTTATTTCAATCTTTATCAGAAAAATTGATGACTAAGATCAAGTGGCGCTTTTCTCGTCATTCTACGTTAATACTTCTCTGTTATTAAGGAGTTTGCTAGTGAATTTTGGTGACTGATGAGCTTATTTCTATATTTATGTGCTGTTTTTGTTATTACATCTTTTTATTTTTTGGGATATATTTTCATACGGCAGTTTTCAAAAATTTGTTCTAAAATTTCTGTATTATTTTTATATTAGTCTTATGAGCACTGCCCCAAAATTGTATTCCATGGCACCAAATTGGTTTGGATAAAGTTTTAAATAAAAGTAGTTTATTGTATGAACTTAATTTGGATTTAGTCCCTAATAACCAGTGAACGTTTTGGGTTTTTATCTCAAGCTGTTGCCTCTTTTTTATGAGGAACGCTGGTAATTAACTACTAATGTTTCACTTATAGCTAAATATCAAACAAAGTAATCTATCTGTATACAAGTAACAGTTTCTATTACAAGAAATCGAACGGAAAAACTTACTTCTGACTCTTTAAGAGTAAGGCGGTTTAGAGATCATGTTAATGCAGGGCGCCGATTGAAAGCAATAATGCGAATTTGTTCAAACAAAGATACTACATCTTTCTGTCGTAGGACTCATTGCCAAAATTAATATAGTTTTGCTGTTTTGACGTATGTCACTACCGTACTCTAGCACGACCGTTCTTAGTATCGCATAAAGATATTTGGCAGAAAGTTTTAAATTATCTTTCGAAAATACCAAATTTGTAAAAATATTATAAAAATAGTCATCCACCAGATATAAAGCTCGTCTAAGTCGTCATCCAAACGTATTAGCGTCAGATCTGCTCAAGCCTTTACCACCAAAGCGTCTCAAAAAAAGAATCTGCAATGATTTACTACAGAATATAACATAACTTCTATGAAGGCGCTATCGCAGGATATCGATCCTTCTCACGCAGACAAATAATATATAACTGTAACAAATGTAGCTGAATGTACTTTGTATAGCTTGCTATACAATAAAAAAAAAATAATATCAAATATAATGAAAAATAAATCAAAAAAAAAGAAAAATATTTGTGTTTTTTTATTATTAAAAATAAAGTTAGTTGTTTGTATGGTATATATAAGGTACATGTGGTTGGTTATTACATAAAAAAACTATGAGATAAAAGTTTCAATTTTGTTCTGATTTTTTCTGTTTTTATAACCTTGCGTTACAGGATTTGCCGGTAGAACATCTTCGCAATTAACAACTTTCAGTTATAAAGTTTTATAGTTTCATATGAATGCCATTCGCATCATTGCGTACATTAAAATAGTGGACTATCGGAAACTGAGAGAGTGAGAGCTCAGCGCGGAATCGCAAGTCGCAAGGCGGAATCATAAAGCAGTAAATATCGGTAATATAATTTTCCCCGCGAAATTCGATTACGGTGGCTCGCGGCATGAACGATTTGCGTAGTGTGGCATATGATTTTCGATCTGGGCTGCGGCCGACGGTAAGATGCGTCGCACGTAATGCACGACTCGTGCCTACGTGTCTCTATTTAATTGAATTGACATGCCGTTTGGTGTTGAGACCCAGTTGAGCATCGCCAGAGAACGACATCGGAGGCAGAGCACTAGCTTCGATAAATGCAAGCGAGCCGTGGTAAAAGCTAATTGTAAGAAAAATGAACAAGGGCACAATGATGTCCTCACACTTGGCCCACCGGGAAAAGAAGACTTTTATTCATCCCCATCTGTTGCTTCTAATATGGGAGATAATTAGTTTTTTGACAGATGCACTTTCTTTCCACCACTTGTACGTTGCCATCTTTTACTTTCGCGTTGTAAACTAATAAAACATCATTGGACCCTACCAATGAATTGACTAGTGGTGCATGGCATTGTGCCTTAACTCATATTGCTGGACCTATTACCATACCGTAACTAAACATTCGAGAAATAAAAATAAATAATAATTATTAATTTATTTTGTTGATTATAATTTGCAAAAATTGATGCAATAACAATCATTTTGAATGTTTTTCAACTAGATATTTCAAATAAATATTGTAACTTTCATTCTTCGTATTTTACAGACAAAATATAAAAGTTTATAATTTAGACAACAACCTTTGTATACGTTTAAATGAAATATACACAGGAGCGTAGCGTGCCTCGGCGAGGCCCCGTATCAAAATTTGTTTGGAGGCTCCCCTCAAAAAGAATTTTTTTACAAAATATAAAAATTCATAAAATTAAAAGAATATCTATTTATCATTCTTATTATTTATGTATATAATTTTCTCTCATTTTCTGAATTTTTCACAAATGATTCCAGATATATATTCACTTTCTTTGAATTTTTTTTTAAAATTAAATTATTTAATGATCTTTAAATTATATAAAGTTTCTGTCACTAGGAACGTGCAGGTCTGGGTAGACATTTCTGTCCTAAAATTTATACGTAATTTTTATTTGGTTTCAATTTTAAAAATTTCTTTTAGCAGTTGCGATTTTAACTGGAGGAGCCAAGAAAAAAATGCACGCATCCATCACATTTCTTAGATTTTTGGATTCAAACCTATTTTTAGAGCCATTGGTCATGATCTTATGAGATATTTTTATAGTATTTCTTTACAGTAATTCAGTCGACAGATTTCCGGAAACGTTTATTAATTCTCCATTTCAAAAAGACAAATGTTACTATTTACTTCGCAAAGTTTTTGAAATCTTTGTTTGGTTTGTGAAATTACAGGTCCAAAATTCTCTTATCTTGTAATAACTCATCATAATAACTTGTGATAACTCATCATAATAACGCTTCAGTATCTTTTGTCTTTTGTTCTTTGAAATAGTTATAGCAATCCATCTGGATTAGTTTTATAGATTTGTTGACAGGAATATTAGCTTATCGAATGTGCAAAAACTTTACTGAATGAATTGATTGCTAGAAATATTGCAACAAATTTAAATTCTCTTAAAACGTTAGCTTACATGTTGAAGTTCAATACCTCTCGATAATAAAATAAAATGCAAACTACGGTAAAATTATTCAATTTTTTTAAATGTTGTTGTTTTGCTTTCTGATTGTGCTTGTTGGGGGCCCTCCTGGTTCGGGGGCCCCGTATTTTTGATACGGCTGATATGGCGGTAGTTACGCCCCTGAATATACATAAACAAAATTTAATCAAGCAGAGTTAGAATGAATTTTATCTCATATTTCATTATGCATTAGAGAATCTTATCTCATATTTCTAAGAATTATATAAACTGAATTATAAAGATAAAAACGGCTGAACTTTTGCCTTTGCCAATAACTAATTAGCACATCTTTCCGTCTATAGGAATCGAATGCTTTTTGAATCAGTCAAATCGGTAGATCCTTGTGTTCGAAATCGTATACAATCATACACATATTGGCATAGCTTAGAAAAAACAGATGTATGATACATCCATTTTTTCTAAAAAATGTTCAGAAACCCTTGAAACTTAAATATACGAAACGTATACGAAACACTTCATTTTCGAATTTTTGCGATTACTTCAACTTACCCTATGGAAAGCTAAAAAGTTTGCAATTTTTTTTTTCAAAATTTTTCAAATGTTAAAATGATTTTTATTGTAATGCAATTTAAAATCGCGACAGTTGTAAAAATAATGAAGTAAGCAAGATATTGGCGAAAAAGCGTTGGCAGGCGCCAGACGGTGTCGTTCTCTTCTTCGGTTTCTTAATATTTTTTTTTTCCTAATATGTGCAATGATACGACGTCAGCTCTTTTATTATTTCATTTACCTCGTGTATTAATATATACAAACACAACCGGCAAGTTAACGGTTATTGCGACGGCGTGCGAGGTACCGGCTTGGACTACTGATACACATACGTCCGCATGTCGATCTCGCGGAATCGGATCTATGCGGTACGCGGACTCGAGGAGAATGAATGGGACGATTTTCTACGAAACGAATTGGAATTTACTTTCATACATTAAAACTATGACAATATTTCCGTTATTTTTAACACACCTCGCGTACATTATCGCGTTATTGTTTTATGAAATAGCACAAAGATACTTCGCTTAAGGAGTCGCTTGTAATAGGAACCAGCGAATTAACGTCTCCAGTGGCATTTCAATTTGCCGCACTTTTTGCTTATTGAGTGATTTTATTGTTGTTCCTGTACTATTTGTCATAAAATTTTGAAATTTGTCGTACTAATATACCGACAATATATGGTAATAATTAATGCATAAACAAGGGTGTTTTATAAATATGAATATGTTTCGATTTGCTAATTTTATATATTAGTTATTTCAACTCTACTGATGAATATTTCTGACGAAATACCAGATCGAGGTTATATACAGTGTTAGTTCTGTAATCAATGGATCCATGAAATTTGTATTTTGCATTAGTTAAATAATGTAGCCAGCATTAGTTAACTAATGCAAAATACAAATTTCATGGATCCATTGATTACAGAGCTAACACTGTATATAATCTTGATCTGGTATTTCGTCAGAAATATTTATCGGTATTATTTCGTGAAGTCTCTTTAACATTTAAAATATGACATTGGACCTGGTGCCCCTTACCTAACCCATTCACCCCGCCTATGGTGTAAAATGGACGTGATGACAATTTTTTGAGAAACAGTAGAAAAACACATTTTTATAACGATGAATTAGCTGGGAGTTTTACTGAACTTAGTCAGATAGTTATTTGTTTGATATGTGTTATTCTTGTGATATAATAGATTTTGCTTTCACAATATAATTGCTCAAAGTGAAATTGGATCTTTGTGCTCTCCCCTACCCTATTGCACAAGCTATTTATAAATTACCCTATAGCACAAGCTAAATATTTTTATTCTGATGTGATTTGTTTGGAAAATATCCGAAAAATCATTAAAAGTAAATAAATCTAGCTTATTTCACGTTCGTTATCAAAAATATGCAGTACTGGGATCTCTTTCTAGATGCTTACGAAATCTTTTAAAAAAACTACAAATGGAATTTTGTTTCTATTGGTTTTTTTCCTTCGAGTTCAAATAGCATTATACTTTAACAATAGCGTTTTTTCGTATGTGAAAGTAATTCGAATATTACAAAAATAAAATATTTGATTCAAATGAGTATTCTTTCTTGCTATAAGTGTTCTGTGGTTACGAGTAATTGTAGGGCATCAAATTTTTAATCTGATAAAAAGTAAAATCACGGTATTATATGTAAGAAGATAATTTGGTTTTTTTATTTGTTGATCTAAATAAAATCCAACTGGTTATTAAGTACTACAAACGACTACTGGCTTTGCGATACAATTTAGGTCGTGATCTGTTGATGCGTAATGTGACATCTCACTATACTCTGACATGAGCACTTTCACTATATGAGGAAATTGTAATGTAAGAATGATAATAATACCTATTTTCATATATTTATGATTTTATGATATTTTGACAAAAACAAATATTTGTCATCATTTATTTTTGTCGTTTAGGAAATATATTGTGTCCTATCATATAATTCAGAAGTAATTTTTGGTTCTGAAGATTCGCTCTAACTGGATCTTTGTACTGAAATGAATGAATGTATGGTTTGTAATCAGATAGGGATGCTCAGACCTCTGAATGCGTATTTACTGCAGAGTTGATTGTGATTTTAAAAATGTTAGTCATGTGTCCGTAAAGCTGTTTTTTTCATAATTATCAGATACGTGGATAATTATTCGTCTACGTTTTAGTCTAAAATTCCGTATGGGTTTAATTAGTTTTTGGTGAAATATTTGAGTTACTGATCTTAATGCACATATTAAAATATTAGAGGCTTACAACAAGTGGTTTAATTATTAAAATTTATTTATGTTAGGAATAATGAGCCGCGATTTATAAAATATACCGTGTAGGGAAAGTACTGACAAAATGGTGTATATGGACAAAGTGACATTAGTGCCATGAGTGGCCTTATTAATTAAAAATTCCTTAGTATTTGTAACGTTTCCGAGCTTGTATAACGTAAGAAAGCCATAATCACAATCCTGTCAGATGTTGAGTGTCATTGTTACGGCCTTGTCGTAGTAATCAGTTCAAACGTGTACCGTTTCTTTAAAAGATTATTTTCGGAGTGGTTTTGTCATGTTTTTTAGTGATTTATTTATTGTTGTTTGTAATAATTTCTAATTACAAAAAAATACTGGTATACGTTAATTATTTCAATTATTTTATACACAATACACAACAATACCAATAATAGTGATTTCAATAAATTTTATTACAATTATCTCGTGTTTGATGGAATTTGAACTACAGATAGTTCATTCTGCGAGGCCCAGAAAAAAGAAAATTTAAACCTAAAAAAAGATGATTATCTTTTAACTTTTACTCTAACCACTTTTAAAAACAAGGAAAGATCCACTTCTTTCTGCTAAAAGGATTCTTTTAGTATTAATAAATTAATATTTATATTTTATTTGTTGAAAGAATCATTGCCTTATATACAAATTTAGATAACTATTGCTTATAAATGTTTAAATGGCGTAAAACTTGTAGCAATGTCAAGAATGGCTATTTTTTCTATCATGATCTATATTTTTATGTGAAAATTGACGTAATTAGTAATTGAACAACCGTGTAATAAAAGTAATTAAATAAACATGGTTTTAAACACAATGTTTGACAGTTTACAACTTAATTATCAAATTGAGTCAGCCATTTATTGTCAGTATTTAGATTGATCGGTCTGTAGTAATTTTTACTTTACAATATTTCGTTGTCAGAGCAATGGGAAGTATTATATAAATTTCATATAAAAACGAGTTCGAATGAGTATTCTTATTTGCGTGTTTGTATGCTTCTGCAATAATTAATATTTTGATGAATAGTATATATTTACTATCAACAAGCGCAGTCAATGACGTGCTGATGACCAGTTAGTATTATTTTTTGTTGCAAAAACTAAGTAACTCGAGTCATGTTTCTAATTACTATCCGTTTTTTACATATACTTTTCTGTTTTTTTAAATGTTTAGATTATTAGAATGTTTCTTAATTATATGCTGTGTTAAATATTTGTATTTCATTGGTTTTATCAATTACGAAACGTGATTGAATCTGAATTTGAATGTAGGTGTATGAATTATTTACATCTAGTATTTATACTGTAATTAATGCGAAAGTTGGAAAGGCGCCTGTAAACGTATATTTTTGTAATGTGAAATAGTAATATTTTCTATTTTATGATAGTTTCAAGTTCTTTAATTTGTTTTTTTTTTTGTATAAAAATCCGCAAGGCATCCGTAAAGTCTAAACAATCTTATTAACACCTAATAGTAACCTACGAATTTTCAGTTTATTAATAATTGTACAAACTATATATACTTGCATCATTCATTTTTTAAGTTTATGAGCAAAATTTCATGCTCATTATTACCAATGAGTTGAATATTTTTATTAGGCAATTCCAACCTTTTAAATTCTAGAACCATGTTTGTAAATGTTAATTTCAGTATTTAGTTTAGCCAAAAATTCTAATTTGAAGTTTCCACCGTAGCTCGGAAACAGCTATCGTGCCTTTAAAAGCATTATCAATGTTTTTGATAATCGAAAATGAGTCAGTTTTCTCGTACAAAGTTTTTTCATTCATATTATACCTGCACTCAAATTAATTATATTTTTTATAAAATATGCAAAAATGATTAGAAGGTGCTGAAGCGTGAAGATTTCTGATTTTCAAAACTTTCTGATTTTCAAATTTAATTACTAAATTTACCTAGTTATATATTTCAAATAATTTACGAAATTTTAATACTTTATATGTTCTAGATTTTGATCAGATCCAAATATCAGTTTCCATCAATAGACAAGAATATACAGGTATTGATCGGTAAATAAATATCTATTTTAGGTAAATCGCTATATAAAACGTTTCTTTGATTTTTTGCAAATAGTATTAATGTAAGTAATATTAATTACATATTACTACAACTACATTGGTAAACCTGAATTATTGGAACCACTACTTTGCTGATATGAGAACTCCATTAATGGATTTTTAACATCACAAACTAAACTCTTTGCGTATTAGCATATATTTTGCAATCCTCATAATTTGGTTTTGACCTTTTTTAAATTTATGTATATGGTACGATCCTAGATAGTGACATCCAGCATCCAGACTTGTTCATCTTTTTCTAATATGTTCCGGTTTATATACGCATTATTAATTATAGTCACTTACAGCCATACAATTCGCTGTTTAAAATATTTGTCGCCGGTATTTTGAAATAAGAATTACCATAATAGTCGATAATGTAGGTTAAAGATATGGGCAATGCTTATTAAACGTCTAGCATTTGTTTGAATATTTAAATGGCACGCAGTTTTCTAAACCGCTAATATATAAACAAATTAGTATTATTGGATGTGGGATTCAGGATTACCTATATTATGCAGGAAACTGTGTGTTTTCTACGATATGTACGCATGCTAAAGAAACATAAAAAGTAAATATTTTGCACCGTTTTGAAAAGCTTTTAACGTGAATTTATAGCTTTACGAGTGCTTCTTATGGTTAATAAAATTTGTGTACTAAAGCTAAAACTCTTGATAAAATTACTCTGTTACAAGCGGTTAAAGAAATATAGAACACCAGTAATAATGGATATTTCATTCATCTTCAATTTAGATATTTATTCAACATATTTGCTTCCGACTATAGTCGAATTATGTTTATGGAAGTATTATGGCAAATATATTTGCTATAATACTTTTATGAGCATAACTTTGTTGCAATTCAAGAGAAAAGGTTATACCAATTGATTATTTATGCACTCTATTGAATCATAAATACTCTTGCTCTATATAGATTTAAATGAAAAAAACTGTTAATAGGCTTTTCTCAATCACTTCATTTTTACTGCCCTATATAGCACCTGTTATTTTTTAACCAAGATAGCTTAGTGTCTTTCAAGATGTCAATTTTGTTTTGTTTGTGGCAATTCCTAATAATTTTATTAGAAATGCAACACTGCATATCTATATAATATAATATATGCTGCTTACTGGTTTGTCTGCCAGTAACCTAAGGCAATTCTTTGCACATCTATTTGTTTTAATTAGCAAATTTCTATTCAAACTTGTTTACATAGAAATTGCCATTAAGATCCTTTCTGACACAAATCTATCGCATTTTCAAAGTAGTGATGGTGGAACAAGTTGCATTAATTTCTTTCGTTGCAAATAATTATAGATGATATTTCTCAGATATCTACTTAATTGCAGGCATTTCTAATATATGCGATAAATTTGCAAAAAACAAGTAATAAAGAACAAAAGTTGCGTAGATTGCTGATATTTTATATTTTGAATACAAAGCTAGGAAGCTTGTTGTTCTTCTTTGAAATAATTATATGTATATGTAACCACTTAAACTCAGTTGAAGCCGTTCGAGATCACTATTGCTTAGTGTAAAATATCCATACTATCGCAGATATGTTAATATATATAAACTAAACCGTTATAAGTGTTCGAAAGCAAAAATCATTGCACTAATAATTGACTCTTAACATTTTTGTGAAATGCTGATCTTGTTCTGATGGCTCTAAATTAGAATCTATTAGTGCAGTCATTGGAGCGTTTTTAGGTTGGATTTAGGTTCATCTTGCCCTCAACTTTCAACCGCACCCACCCTGTGGAAAGTTGTCACCCCTTCTAGCTGGTGTAATTTTTTATAAAAACAACCTAGGACATAGATAGAAGGCCTAATTTTAAGTGAAAAATGTTTTACAGTTCTCAAAATACCTAATACTTTTCAACTTGTTGGCAAACTGAAAATTTGATTTTTTTTCAGGTTTTTCATCGTTTTTATGCAAATATCTCTAAATATATGCATTTTACTGAAAATTGTATGATGAACAAAATTGCAGGTATAAACACTGATTTTGAGGACGTCTTTCTAATGCTTGTCGGTTCGGTATCAAAGCAGCTTGAAACCAATTTTCACTTGAAATCATAGATTTCAAACATGATCTCAAGTGAAAATGGCCTTTCGTTGGGCATAGCTGTAGCGGCAACATGTCATTTGGAAGTAAAGAGGTACTAAGATTATATCGCTTTTAAGTCGAATTGTATCCCTATACAGCAGAAAATATAAGGACTCTTAGTTTGTGCATCCATGATTGAGTGCATTTCAACTCAACCCACGGACGTGCCGTTGGAAGAAATATTCGTTAAGAAAAATTAAAAGAAACATGTAATAAACAATAAAAATATTTAAAAAAAAAAGTAAAAATATATAAAGTATGCAAAAAACAGGTTTTTTATAACAAAAAAAATAAAACAAATAATGCAAGATTAAGCTATAGATATTAAAGATCATCAAAGCCATTTTTTATTTTGTTTGAAATTTAATCGATTATTATTCAATATTATCCAGCGGATAAAATTTTATGCATTCTAATGAAATAATATTTTGTTATACTTGGAATCAACTTTAAAATAAGCACTTAAATCTTAAAATCATACAAGTTTTTTTGCACGTAAATCTTTCTACGTACTTCTTACGGTTTTGTCTTTTAAATCAATAGATTTTGTAAGTGCCATTTTCATCAAATTTAAAATTAATAGTCTTCCGACTGGAAGAGCGTGATGAATTTTGGCAGTTCGGCTGCTTTAGGACCCTTACTTTTCAAACAAATTACGATTTCTAGAAAAACAAATATGTTCTGGTTCATCACGCTGCATTTATCTATTTTGCCTAGTTATAAAGTATACTAAATCGTATACTACTAGCAGACCTCAATTTTTAACTTCCCGTAGGGTAAGTTATAGTAATCGCAAAAAATCGAAAATGAAAATTTTTATATATCTTTACGTTTTAGAGGTTTCTGAACATTTTGGCATACCTTAGAAAAAATGGATGTATGTGTGTGTGTGTTGTGTGTGTGTGTGCGGATACAAATTTTCGTCGACGATTTCGGGAACACGGATCAACCGAATCGAATAATTCAAAAAGCATTCGATTCGTATTGATAAGGAGACGTGCTGATTAGTTTTTGGCGAAGGCAGGTCTAGCCGTTCCGGAGATACGGGGCAAAAAGTGCCGAAAACGGTAACTCAGTTTTTAAGAGAACGGAGAGTCCGATTTCAATAATTCAAAAAACATTTTACTTGTATTGACAAGATGAAGAATTGGTCAAATTTTCATAAAGGCAGATTTGTCTAGCGGTTTCGGAGATCTAACGAAAAAAGTAAAAAAAAATGCCATTTGGCGGTCAAAATGATCATTAGACATATGAACATCAAATTTTCAGATATTTTATAGAGATTTTAACAATAAGTATAAATTTTGTTTATTTTCCTATGGGTTCCGTATCAATGTTTACCCGTTAGACAGCGACGCCGCGCTTACGCGCTTTATATTTTGTCTCTATGCAGTTAAAGCAGTACAATTGCTTTGAAAAACAAGTTCAGATCTTCCAAAATATGTCAAAATAAAGAAAACATTTATTTTTTCAAAAAAAAAAAAAAAATTTTAAATTTTTTTTTTTAAAAAATTAAAAAAAAAATTTTTTTTTCAAAAAAATGTATTTTTTTGTCCAATTTATAGTTTCTCAAAATTCTTATTTTTTCGAAGTAAATTTTTTTCAAAAATGTTAATCGTTTTTAAAAAAAATAATAATTTTTGGTACGGGAAGTTCCAGCAATTTGCCTTAAGGCACGATGCCCTAATTGCCTTAAGACAGAATTCCACTTATAGCTAGCTATGTTTTTTTTTTGTCCTTTTTATATCGCTAAATATAATAGGAATTTACATAAAAATATCACTTTCGCTAATTAAAATCTGAGACGTAAGCAAAAGAATCTTACAATACATTTTGTAAATGTAGGTTAAAATAACGAAAAATTCTATAAACTTACCGACTGAGTTCTGCTGAAACTAGATTACTGTGCGGACTATATTTCATTGGATTCTTGTACATGGCACACAAAATTCGTTCCTTACAGCCTGCGTCCCTGTGACCCAGCTTCTCCAAGACGGCGTCGATCTTGGTCAGTATGGGCGAGTAGAAGGCGTCGTATTGCGTTAGGTCCGTAGTCTGATAGAAAATCAGAGAATAGAATGGCATTAGTTAATTTATTTGCTTTCCATTTCCATGTCATATAACATAAACGTTGCTAGACAAAAGTGAGCTGAATGTTGTCTTCTGAAAAAAGTTTACCACGAATATTCCAGCATCGATTGTTGACACTATTTTTTAATTTTGCCATAATATAACAATTCTTTGACTAGTTTAGGACATGAGTACGTTCTATGCTAATTATCTGCAAATATTAAGTTGCGAAACATTTTATAAGCAATACTTAAGTATTCGAAAAAAAACATCTATCTTATATGATACACAGTAATTGCGTGAGTCTGAATTTAGAGAACTTTAGACTTTTATTTAAAATATAATGATTTTAATTGACTTGTTGAATTTTTAAATAATTATTTTTGTTAGCTTTATCTAGTACAAAATTAGAACCCTTATTTATATTTAGCTATTTTTTTTGATGTCGACAATATAATGTGTAATAACCAGTAACTGTATCGTTTTGTTTTGAAGTAAAATGAAACTATTTTTTTTATATTGGCATAGCCTCAAAATATTCTAAATATCTCTTGTAATTTGAGAATACTTTGTTTTTTTTTGTTTTAAAAAAATTGCAATCTAAATAGTCAATGGTGAAAGATTTTAACAGATGACGAATATACTCGTCAATGCACAAAAGTATGCTAAATCTTTGACGAATATGCTCGTCAATCACAGTTAACCGGTTAAACCGTGTTAGCCTGATATGTGTATAGTACAGGAATTTTATTAGTGGGTTACAGTATGCTGCAAATTATTCTTTTTGACGTGCTCAATTATGTTTCTATGATGTTGTACGTTATTCACAGAATTTTGTTGGTAATAAACATTAAATTCGATGTATGTTAATTTTTATTTATTCCAAAGAATTTCGCTGAAATATTGAAAATTCACATTACTTCTTTCACGTCCTCACTTACATCTTTCAATTTTGTTATTTACATATAACTTTTTTATTCAACAATATATTTACAACTATCCTACATAGACATTAAGTAAATCTTCTGGCAATTATATATAAAAATGACATGTGTATTTTCACTATTTATATGTCATTTACATATAACTGCATACGCGTGTCTATATTTATATTAAATAAATTTGAATATAAATGTCTAGGCTTAATATGTTAAAAAAAAATATTTGTTTACCTGTGCAATTTGCTGGTTTAGCAGATGCTGCTGTGCGAGTAGCTTTTGTTCGTTTTGCAAACGAAGTTGCTCCGCCTGCAACTTTTGAGCTTCCTTAATTTGTGCCGCTCGTATCTGAAATAACATTTATTTTTTTAATTATAAATTTTGAAACTTGTATTTACATACATACAATTTACAATTTTTTCTGTAACCCAAAAGGGCGCACGAATTTGAACAAGATAGAGAAAGTTATCTCAAATTGGCATTTAAGAGAAAAAACTGTCGTACAAATTTTTATTGGTTCAAAATTTCATCATCGAATATATAGAGGACCAACGCGAAAATAGTTTTCGTTTGAAATACAAACTTTTTCAGTACATTTTTTGTCTTACTTGTTCATACCGTATCTTAAATATATACTATCCAAAAATTATTAAAAAAACTGCAATCAAAAAATTAATTTTTAAGTGACCTAACTAATGAAGACAAAGATTCGAACACCAATTCGGATCAGTTTATGATTGACCAATCGCATGTTAATTGTAATTAACCGTACGAGCAGCCATATGACCTTATATATCTTATTAAAAAAAACATAGATTTCACCCATGTAGCATTATTATAAGAAAATCGTAATGTGAAAGTAGAGGGAAAAAGATTTATATCCAACCATCACCTAGCTTCTTACGACTTAGCTATCGGAAGAAAAACGGCAATGTTTGAAAATCCATAACAAAAGTATTTCTTTCGTTAAGTTTTAACGTAACGTAACATAGTATGTTTTTCTTAGTTTCATATTTACATTTTTTTACTTATGCTTATTCACGAGACCTAATATAATTTTTATGATGCGTTATTAATTGTTTTATTATATATTATTAATTTGAAGTTAATTTAACAGTTTCTTTTATATAACCACTATAAAAGCTTACATCTGGTTGCGTAAAAAGGGTCAACTAAACTTCACCCTGGTAATTGGGTGAACCATAAAAATAGTGAATAAACATGTAAATTATGTTACAAAAAAGCAATTTTATATGAGATGAATTAAATAAATAGTTATTTTAACTTTGCTGACGAATATTTCTGGAGAATACCAGATTAAGGTTATATAGAGTGCTATTTTTGTAACAAGTGTGCCCATAAAATTTAGATATTGCATTTGTTAAATATTGACGCTATATTACTTTGTTGAATTCTTTTAAAATTAAAAATAAGACAATGGAACTGTTTGTTCCTTGGACGTTTCATTTTAACCCGCCTGTGGGGCAAAAAGGACCAGGTGACAATTTTTTGAAAAACAGTAAAAATTCACATTTCTACATTGGTGAATTATCAGGGTTTTACTGAACATAGTCAGATAGTTGTTTGTTTGATATGCGAGATTTGTTGTGATGGAATTGTTTTGGCTTTCGCAATATAATTGGTCAAAGTTAAATTGAATATTTGCGCCCCGCCCCTACGTCAATTTTACAGAGGTATATACAAAATGTCCGTAAACCTAATATTACCTAAATTACTCAAAGAACATGCACTAGATATAAAGATTATACGCAACCATATTACAGTGACAAAGGTGACAATAAATTCAAAACAAAGCATAATTATATCAACCTGATAAGATATAATGCAGACATTTACATCCGATATTAAGGTAAAGCGACTCTAGATAGAAAGCGCTGATAGCAGTTAAATAAGTTTCTTGGCAGACGGTTACACTTGGCACCAGAAATGGCGTTAGATGTGGTCAGCACGTGAATGGCGGTAAATGTGAATTGCATCGTGACATTACAAGAAATACAAGTTATAAACATTGCGCATGATGACATAAGGCAACGTGTTAACATAAGACCTCAGCAGAAAACAGTAATAATTGACTATAGGATAGGGTTGAGCAGTGTTGCCATGTCTACAGTTTTGGTAATGATCTCAGTTTTGCAGTTTTGGCCTCGAAATCTACAGTTTTTTTTGCTGAAGATACGAGCACTTTTTATTTTTTTTATGTTGAACTTAATAGTTGTTCTACTAAGTCAATTTCTATAAAACTAATATTGTTGAACCAGAGATAATGTTTATCTATTATTTTATTAGATGTGCGAAGTAATAGATAGTCAATAGTTACGCTTGCTGTCAATGCAACGTACAACTAGTGGCGCAATGACCGTTTTCTTTCCATTTCTCTCTCGTTAACGAGACAACATGAACCATTTGTCGAAACTGAAAATAAATTTGAAAATCAACTGGTTAACTGGTTGTCCAACGAAATGAAAATTCTTTCATTCTAGTATATTTTTATGAACTTATCTTTTGTAGATTAAGATTTATGTTAATAATTCATTTCATATATATAATTATTCATAGCAATATTTATTTATTTAACTATCAGCTAGTCTTATATTGATTCGAAATTGCCTTCAATAATTATAACATAACATGATAAATATTACTTACATATAATTAATAAAATAAACATATATCGATAAACACTTTGGAATAGTGTTTAGGATGACTATAAAAATATAATAATGTTTGTTTGAGATATCAATTGAATATATCCTATACAAATTTCTTTAAAGAAAATCTTCATTGCTAAATTATGCAGATGGCCGAGCATACGCTCCTTGGAAAATCTGGCGCCATTGAGAATTCTAGTATTATAATCGCTTATTGTTAGGTAAAATATAATAAAACTTTACAGGATGATTATAATAATACTGTTTGTTAACTTTCCGTAGGGCATGCAGAACATAATCTTGGATTTAATGTTGCCTCACATCTGACTAATTGAGTAAAATCGGTGTGTCCGGATTCAAAAATTGCAGAACATTTGTCTATGAGCCAAACAAAAGCAAGATGTGTTATAGTAAATGTGACAGGAAAAGCCTCTGAAAAAAACTTGATAAAAAAAATTAAGAGAAAATGAATTTGCATCGCTGGTTGATAGAGCATTCAGCCAGGCATTTAGCTTTAATACCAGGATAGTCAATGCAAATTA
>NW_020536217.1:0-27406 GCF_003426905.1 Ctenocephalides felis | reverse complement strand
TAAGACAAAATAAACCTATAGCTAGTTTTCACTTATTTCTACGCAAGTTTGAACATTTTGTAAAAAGTAAAACAGAATCATCTATTCTATTGGCTTTCAAAAAAGCTAAATGTGCATCTAGCTACGAAGGTTACTAGTCAAGCGAAAAAAACGAGGAAGACAGACACCGAAGGGGCTGGGCTGGCTGCGTCATTCATTATAAATAAAAGTAAAAAATCAGCAAAGAAATTTCACTTTTTAACGTGCGCTGAATCTCACCTGTCTTTTTTTATAAATCTGTATATCCTCGTAACGGCGCATAGCGATTTCTTGCCGTGTTAACCTCACGCGGGCTGAGAGTGGAGTGGAGCAGGATATCCGGGATCACTGAATAAGTTCGCCCGTGCATATCCATTGCGGTCGAGAATGGATCATTTATTTGTGAAACCTAATGCCATATCAAATGTATCATTAAGATGATAATTAAATAAAAAAATATATGAATCGAACGCACAGTTGCATAACTCACACGATGCAAGTGATCATTGGAAATAGGCATAGCATAATAAGCATCACTTAGACTAGCTAGTTTAAAGACAAATAAAACATTTAAAAGTACGAAATGATTTTATTTATCTACATCCTTTTATGGTGGTAAATTTTATAAATCAATTGATATTATCAAAAATACTTATTTTAAATATTTTATTTTTTCAAATAATTATTAAAATGAATCAAACTATTTCTATTTGCCATTAATTCAAGTCATAAGGATGTAATACAGCTATTTCTCTACTTCAAAATTATCTAGGTAAAATAGAATTATGGCTAGAAAAATGAAACATCAAAACAAATTTTAACATATAACAACATCTTATAATTTCATTAAGAAGCCATACAAGGCCTGCTTTATACTTGAATAATACAGTTATTTGAAATCAGGAATCCGTAAATAACTCGGAATGCATATAGATAGTAAACTAAACTGGAAAATGCACATAATAATAAAAAAACAGATAGATTTAAAACTGAAGGAACTCGACTGGCTCATAGGAAAATCGTTCAAACTCTCTCTAGAAAATAAGCTCCTATGTTATAAAGTGATGATAATTCTAATGCGACATATGGGGCAGAGTTATGGCTATGGGGCTGTTCCAGCAAGAGAGCCCAAATATAAAATACAGAGAATGATCTGCCCAACCACATGATCCACAAGTTAAAAAATGCTGATTAAATTTCTTTTTTTTTGGGTTTTATACCGAAAGCTTGAGCATGAACTTATAACCCATATTTTCTAGTACATATATGACATTTTTAACTTGCTGAAGTAGTTCATGTTTTTAGTACAAAAACCGTTAGCGTTTGATGTCATTTTAAATCGTTTTACGCCAAAAGTGTCTTTATGTGTATGCATATGTATGTGAGTCAAAATTTTACCTTTCATCGACTTTTTCTTAAGAACGCCGTTAAAATTATAAGATAAATGCTATAATTTTTATCAACCTTTAAGCCAAAAATTCTGATTTGTTGAAATTCGAAAACAAATAGAGTTTATAGTCTAAAACTGTAAACTAACCGAACATATACAAATTTTATAGATTTAAGAAAAGTGCTTGAATTATAAAATTCCATTAAAGACATGAATAAAGCTTTTATACAAGCTCGTGTGCAATTAATACAATTTCAAATATTTTAAGTCTGTTTGAGAGATAACAATTGGAAATGGCATTGATTTAGTGAAAACAAATTCTTTGTTTTCTAATTTTTCTAATCAATAGTGAGAATGTATCGAAATAGCTAGCCCTCAATTTTTATTGATAAACCTCAACTTGTCTTAAGGCAAAATGCCATTTACATATAGTTGAATGAAAAAATAACAACATTGATGTAACCAAAGCACATATTATTTAATTATTATTATTTTTTACTAATTGAAAAAAAACAATTCTGTATAAAATTTTACTACTAATGTTTTCAAATCGTTAACGGTTACAATGAAAAGTGATCTTGTTAAAAAGGGGCCACTTTCACATACTTTATTCGTAACTCGTCAAGCGATGAGATAAAAGTAGATTTGGTGAGCAATAAAATAACGCATAACTTATTTAACTTTATTTCTTGACCCGATACAAAATCACACCTATCAACAGCATGTTAAATATTGAAAAAAAAACATAACATTTGAATGAAAGTTTATATTTTGAAAGTTTTGGTATTTTGAATATTCCTTTTTATTTTTCAATTTATTATTTTATATACTTCTATATACTTTTATACTTAAATTAAACTATTTTTTTTAATGAAATCTTGAAAATATCCAAATATATTTTTTATGAAAATATGTTGAAATTGCATATATATATATCTGTTTCTTAGTAGCTGATGATTCATACTTTATGAAATTTGATATTGACCAATTTCGGAACAACTTTGATAAAAAGTAGAAAATAAACAGATTCGCTTTTCATTCAAAATCTATTTCTAGATTATTATATAGGATCATTTAAAACAAAAGATCAACTCCTATTTTATTATTTATTTTACCATTTATCTATAGTCAAAAAGGACAAGCAAAATAATGATAGTCTTGTCTATTTATAGAGTGCAGATAGTGCATATCTGTCGATGCTTCTGTCTCAAAATAATTCAAAAAGATGAAAAAAATAATTTAATATAAATATGACTCAATTCTATAAAACAAATATGTTCATAAAATTTAATAACAACACTTAAAATTTAATTATTAGTTAAAATTTAATTATTAGTTAAAATTTTATTATTATTCAATGCGATCATAGTTCGAGCTAGTGAGCTTTTATTTTATACACATCACATATTAGTGAAGTTTCGAGTAACCTATCTCAAAGTTGTTGTTAAAGCTTTTTTATCTTATATATCTCTTAAAAGAGCAACTAATAAATATAAGTTCAAATTATATGAGAATCCTTTAATAATAAAATATATTATCTATTTTTAAGTAGCGAACGTCACAATAATAATTTCACAAGACTTCAGCTGTATTACATGTATATATTTTCATTAAAATTGTATATATATCATTATATCTATTATTACTAGGAATTACTTACTTAGTGTTCAATATTTATTAGTCATTATATAAGTAAAATTTAAAATATCCAATAAAAATACATATCGAATAGAAATGATTTCATTGAATTTCATTTGCATTTATATTTAGTTAATTAATTTATTAGCTTTAATGTATGTACATAATTTCTGCACAAAATTTGGAAAATTAGAAATCATATTAGACTTCAATAAGCTATCTGCATAGTACTCCACCCATTTACTAAATTTGAGAGTATAAGTAAATTGTTTTCGTCAAAAAAAATTATTAGAAAATTAAAATTAAAACGCATATATATTTAATTACTTTTTTGCGTTTTTATTTAAAAACATTTTTCGGCGACGTTTAAGCCAAAAATTCCAAATTTTTAAAAATTTTCTATCTCTCTGTCTGTCTCTCTCCCCCATGCACATTGCTATGATATTGTTGATATTTTAAATAAAGATAATATATAAATATATTTCAATAATAGTTTTGACTCATAACATGTTCGACTGTTGACTTTCTGAAGGAGTTTGTTTTCGCCAGCATTTTTGTACACCAAAATTTGAAAAATATGTATTTGTATGCAAAATATGTAGTGTGTATTGTGTATGTGAGCCGCAATTTGACCTTTCACCTACCTTCTCTCAAAAATTATAATTAAAAGTGCAACTCTTTCTATTTCCCTCTGTTTCTCTCAAATGCACACATTGATATGATATTTTCCATCAATATAATATATAAAATATATTTCAATAATTGTCATAACATGTTTGACTATTGACTTCCTGAAGGAATTTGTTTTTGCCATAGCTTTTTTACACCAAAATTGTGAAATATGTGCATGTGAACCAAATTCGAACTTTTCACAGACCTTTTTTTAAAAACGTTATTATAATTAAAAGTGCAACATTTTTTGTCCCCGCAAAAAATTCTTAATCAATTTTAAAAAATTATAAAACTCTTTTTATCTGTTTCTATACTCACATTAATATGATATTGTTGATATTTGTAATAAATATAGAAAACACTATGAATCAGTTTGATTCGATTGAATTTTGAATCGATTCGCCGAATCTCAAAATGTCATCGATTAGTCTATATAAATCACACATTCGTCGTCGATAATAAATGCGCGGAGTATTCCCAGGTGGAAGTGGTCTTTCGAATTTCGTTTCGGTAATCGTTAAGTAATTTTTAATCACCTCCGTCTAGAGTCTATTACCGGGTTCTAATAGAGGAAGTGTGGTACCCGGGCAGCGGATCGGAAAAGGATCTCATTACATACGTGTTCGTGCGCAATTATACGATCAACATGTTGCCAAAGTAGGAAGTAGAAGTTCTATATGAATTTACTTAAAAATATTACGGGAAATGCGATTAGTGAATGCGCGGAAGTCATTTGACAGAGCACGTACCTAGGTGATGCGTCTCTAACACTCTAACCCTACACTTGCATTCCTCCAACCGCATGCGACTTAATTAGTTGAATGCATTTGGCATTTAGCAAACAAAATACATTTTTTATTATAAATTATAAAATATTATATCAGTATAAATGATTAACTAGTAGTGTATAGCATCGTGCCTTAAGGCAAATTGCTGGAACTTCCCGTACGGCAAAGAAAAATTCAAGAAATGTTTGAATTTTGAGCAATCTGAACCTAATAGTCCTATAATCTGTGGTGCTGATTTGACTTAATACTAGCCTTTTTGATAGATGGCAACCCAATCAGTTGTCACATTTCTGTGTGATGCATTATTATTACAATTTCTGTAATGGGGCGAATATTTTTATTGATGCAGCAATGCCGGGTGAGGGCTATTTTCACTTGGAAACATATTACTATCTATATTTCTAAGTGAAAATTGTTGTCACTGCTGCCTGACAACAGGCTGCTCGAAGTGGGTATAAAACCCGGGACCTCTGAATCAGGTCCCGTCACTCCTAACCGCATACCTACGGGCGAGCCTTCCTCCCCCTAAAAAAAAATGATGTTGAAATATAAAAAAAGCAATATTTCCCCAAAAACAATCGTTTAAACCTGCCTTTGCTAAAAACTAATTACCACTTCTCTTCATCATTACAAATTGCATATTTTTTGGATTCTCTCAAAAACTCGAATTCAATTTTCTGCACTCTTTGCTTCGTATCTCCAAAACGGCTGGACCTACCTTTGCCAAAAACTAATCAGCATTTCTCCCTATCAATAGGAATCGAATGTTTTTTGAACCATTGAAATCACACACATACACATCCTTTTTTTCTAAGGTATGTCAAAATGTTCAGAAACCTTCCTTCAAAACGTGAAGATAGGCAAAAATTTTCAATTTAGATTTTTGGACGATTACAATAACTTACCCTACGAGAAGTTATTAAAAGAATTTAATAACTAGTTGTAAGTAACATCTTGCAAATTGATGAACTTCTCGACATGTGAAAATAATCGACTTAATCAACAATTGAGATTTAGCTATTTAGATAAAAAAAATTAAAGTTTATTTTGAAAATAATGCTTTAACTTTCACTAAGGACCACTCAATGTGAAGATCAATTGATTACTTTAATGATCTTTACTTTACTTGTTTTGGAAGACGTGTTAAATTTTCAAAATAGGTTCAGGATTTTTGTGAAAAATGTGATATAATTTTTTGCACTTTTCTGAAAATTCTAAAGAAATGCAGATCGTTTCGCAAAATTAATAAAAAATTATAATTAATTAATTTTTTTTTAATTTTAAATTTGTGTTGCTTTTGAGTAAACGTCAGCGAAAGGTTAAATTTTGGCTTACATACACTCACTCACATACGTTTTCAATTTTAGTCTCAAACTATTCAGAATGACTTGAATCGTCGAAAACATAGGCAAGTAAAATTAGCAAGTCAGATTTTCTAACAAAACATAAACTTCTGCTTTGGAAAAATATGCTTCGTTAAACTAAAAAAGTATCTACTAGGTTAGTAGTACTAGGAACTAGGCTATACGAAATCATACGATTATCTAGGAAAAGTGTAAAATTACTAAATAATATTATAAAATTTTATTATAAATCTTTTACTATAATGGCCTAAAACATCACTTAAACAATTCTGTCTTTACTACATAATTTCAAATTCAATTTAAATAAAGACGCTTGCTCTAAATTGCTTTTAAAAGCTTTGAATTGGAATATAGTTTTAGTATTAGTATGACAAATTATCATCTTTCGAAACTTTTTTTAATTAAATTAAATAATTTATAATATTCATAATAATTTACTTTTATTTTGTTATTATACATTCTCCAAGTATATACAATAATTTTGATTTTATATTAAATATTAATTAAATAGTTATGAACATGAGTGCGCCGTGCGTACAATGACTGATTTAATTATTACATAATTATCAGACACGAACATATATAGAAATTTATATAAATAAATTTAATTTTGCATGTAATAATATAATTAATAAAAGAAAAAAATGATATAGGAATATAATTATAAAAATATGTTTATGCATTATTATATTTGTGAAGCTTAGATATAACACATACTTAATATGTAATGTGAATCGACGAACATGAATTCGACGAAAAGTAAATTAAGTTACAATATGCAATTTTAGAAAACATAAATTAAATAAATAATTATTCCAAATCTGCTGATGGATATTTCTGACGAAATACCAGATTAAGGTTATATATAGTGTTATTTAGGTACGTAAAAATGTACCCATGAAGTTTATATTATGAATTGATTGAATAAATGTAGCTATTATTTTGTAAAATGAAAAATAAGACATTGGTGTCTTTTTACTCCGCTTATGAGGTAAAGAGGACCAGGTAACACATGTCTTAGAAACAGCAAAAAAAACATATTTGGGGCTGTTCAAGTATTACGTAAGCACTATAGGGGGGCGGGGGGGTTATGGATTTGCTTATTTTGAATTGACATGGGGGGCCATGGATGATGATTACGTCGTAGGTAGTATTTTTATTTTTCTTACCGAATGGCAACTTTACATTGTCTTTGCCAGTACCAAAAGTTTAAAATAAGTTTGTTATGTTCGTAAGATTATAATAATTTTGTTACCATATGTTGAATACCATATCAGTAAAATCGCTGCATCTTAAACCTATTTTCTTATTTTCAAAATTATAATTATAATCTAATAATTACAATATTTAAAAAAACAATACATTAATTGCAAAATGTTTACGTGCATTAAGCATGGGGGTAGGGGGTAAAAGCTTTGCTTACTTTTGCTGACAAGGAGGATGGGGGGGGGGGTAAATAATTGCAATAAATCTGCTTACGTTATACTTGAACGATCCCTTTCTACAATAATAAATTAGCTGGAAGTTTTACTGAACATAGTCAGGTAGCTGTCATTTTGAAATTGTTGCTTGTTGTTATATAATTGATTTGGTTTTCACAAGATAGTTGCTCTAAGTTAATTTGGACCTTTGTGCCTCATCCTACTCTGCATATTTTGAGAAATATTTATTTTTAAGGTACAAATTCAAACACAAATTCACTTTTAAAAGTTTATGTATGGCACGATACAAATATTTTTTTTGTAAATTATTTATTAATTTAAGTTGAAAATATTGCGATAGTCCTGGTCAAAAAATATGTTCTAATATTTTAATAGTTAAAACGAATATTATGTACAAAAATATTAAGAACTTGATTGTACTTAAATATTCTGAGAAAGACACTTCTAGTAATTTGCAATACGTATAGAAATTCTTTATATTCTTAGTATTCAATTTCCACAATAGATCAATAAATCTGTATTATTGAAAGCAATTCACTAAATTATAAGTCCTAATAACTTTCTTATCTTTATCCGAATGGCCGAAGGATTAAAATGTATAATGATAATTGTGCCTAATATCCCTTTTATTACCTGTGCAAATTGCAAACTTGAATTTGCACGAAATGTCTTGGTTTTCGTGTGACGTGACTCCAGATTTGACCGCCTTTGCGTACATTGTTATAAGTGTAGGTATATTGTCACCTATATAATGCCGATTTTATTGCTTTATTTACATTTATACTGGATTTTAGGCAGTTGAATGCCGAAGCAGAAAAGCACAAAAGATGAATGCCACTTTGACAATATAGTTTTATTATTGTTCAAACGGGGAAGCAAATGAACACGACAGGTATGCGCGGACTTTTCGGCGGGGTTGACAAGATGAGGTCCGGTGTTACGTAATTCAAACCTGAAAAATATTCCTTAATTTGTAAATTTGTACTTTTTAAATATAAGTCAGATAAATGAAGTTGTTCAAGAAATTATTGCATAAAATTATTAGTGATAGAGCATTTATGGAAATTTTAGAAGTTTAATAATTGAATTCAATAAATCAAATGAAAAATAAGACATTGAACCTGTTTACCTTCTGACCACGCCCTTTTACTCCGCTTATGGGGCAAAAGTGACCAGGTAACATATTTTTGAAAAACAGCAAAATATATTTTTACAATGATAAATTAGCTGGAAGTTATACTGAACATTTTTCAAAGGATCTAAATTATATGTAAAAAATATTCTGTAACAATATTTAAAATCATATGTTTCGATAAGAGATTTATTTATTTTTAACACAGCCAATATTTAGCTTTTTTTCGAATTGCATAATTATTTCCAAAAATATATAAAAATAAATATTATATGTACCTAATGCAATAATAATTAAGGATCCTTAAATTGTACATATCAAGTATTAAAAATTTTCATTTTTAGTTTCAATGAAACGACCCTGGTCAATTTTTTATAAGCTTTTCCAAATGTAATAATTTAAACAATTTGATCAAGAATTAAGATGGTATATTTTACTTATTATTAGTTTGAAGTATTAACTACAAAATACATCAACTCTAGAAGTTCATTTTTTTATTAAATTTTTGTAGCAGAAGTGAAATACAGACAAAGCCATTAATCGTGGATCAATCGTCAATTATGGAAACAATATTAAAACGATCAATTTAAATTTTAATTATTTTACTTCGGTATTTTTATATAAAATATGTATTTCAACTAAAAATAATATAGGGTAGAGCGTGACTTAAAAAACTAGTAAAGTTAAGGATTTTTTAACAATAATATTTGAAAGTAGAAGGCAAAATCTGTGTAACCAGCCATTACCTTAAATCATTTAACATCGCTATCAGAAGATAAACACCTATGTTTGAAAATCCATAACAATAGTATTTTCTTTCGTTGTTAGTTTTTTTTTGGTTAATATAATTTTTAAGTGTACGTTATTTAATTATTATATTCAACAGTTTTTTTTATAACCTTTATAAAAGCTTACATATGTTTGGGGCAAAAAAGGCCACCTGTACTAACGGTGTGAACAAAAAGAAAATAGTAAATGAAAAAGTAAATTAAATTAAAAAAAGGAATTTCAAAAGATATAAATTATTTAATAGATATTTTAACTTTGTTATACAAAATATCAGATCTAGGTTATAGACACTATTATCTTTATAAAAAATGTGCTCCTGAAATTTATATTTTGCAACAGTTGTAGTTATTATTTCATAAAATCCTTTTAAATTTAAAACTAAAATATTGGATCTGATTGCTTTCTAGCTGTCGCTATTTATTCAGTCTATGGGGTAAAAAGAGACAGAAGACACATTTTCGAAAACTAGCAAAAAACACATTTCTATAGTAAGGATTTTTTTTTGAACATAGTTTGATAGTTGGTTTGTGATAATTTATCAATATAGCTATATAATTATGATTATTACTAAAGTTTAATGCATACTCATCACTTTATAGTGAAATATTGCAAATCATATGTGAAATAAATATTGTCAGTTAGTTCTGAGAAAATAGTAAGAACAGTTCATTAATCATTATTATTAAATTTCTTCGAGCACGTCGATAGCAAATGGCAATTAGAAAATAATATAAATTGAAGTGAGCAAATAAGACATATATTATTAGCAAAATTTTAATGCTTTTATTGCTTTTGAATATCTTGACTTTAATGAAAGAGAAAGTTATTCCATATTTGTAGAAAACACAAAACGATAAATTTTGTATATAAGTAGAGAAAATACATTAATTTGCATCACATCTATTTATTTTAAAATTTAATTGTACATTCACCTCTGAGTCATGTAAAAATATGAAATTATTCATTGTAACTCTACAATCGAACTAAAAGCAAATCATAACTTAGGAAATAATTATGGGTAATTATGGAATAGTTAGCTCAGAGTCAGGGTCGGGTTTCAATATAATACACAAATCGATTAAGAATAGTAATTTTATTTAATTATTAAAATATTTGCAAATAAAAATTTGGTGTTACAACTTTTAGCCCGTCTCGTTGAAACTTTGTCTTTCAATGCAAATAAATGTGAATTTACTGGTAAGCATGTTTAAGTTTTCGTCGTGCAGGGTTTTGAATGATAATCCATTTTATTGGCACACGACCAATACTTGCCAACAAGGATCAAATTGCTCGGAAAACATCAGAATGAATCATGGGCAATAAGTATTTTGTATATTTCGCTGAATTGTTACAATTAAACCATTTCGACACAAAAGTATAGAGACTGTAAATTTTTGTTTGACGCAGCTATTGTAAAACGAAAGTTTATTATTTAAAGATGTTTTACGACGAAATTTGTATCTTTATCCGTATCCAAGCCATTTATTTTTGGCTTTATGATGTTTGTAAATTCAATTTTTCTATGTAGATCAATATTATTAACCTTGAAGAAGGTTCTAGAATTGGTGGTACTAAAACATTTACTTTGGAACAAAATTACTTGCAGATGGTATCTGGTGTACAAGAATTTCTCAATGATCTATATTCCAAATTTTTACTTGAATTAGAAAAAAGCGGTAATTGTAATTATATATATATATATATATATATATATATATATATATATATATGATTTAGTAGTTAATTTTGATGTTGAAATATATGAGTGAGTTCTTGAGGGCGATACATCAAAATTTGATGTATCGCCCTCAAGAACTCACTCATATATATATATATATATATATATATATATATATATATATATACTAGATGACCCGACAGACGTTGTTCTGTACCCACGTCTACAATTCAAAAGTCGAAATTTTTTTAATATCCTATCCTTTACTTTTTAATATCCTATTTGTTGTCCTGCCTTTGTGATTCATTTATGGTCTTTGAATAAGCAGTATAAAAATTTCAGAGAAAAATAATATAGTATCTGTGGTAAAAAACAATATCACACTAGATTTTACTACACAACATAATTGCTTCAATAATTTAGTCTATAATTTTTATAATCTCGTACGATATATTAATTGTTTTATGACAATTATAATTTCTAAAATATTGTTTATGTTCAAATCTTAGGTGAATTAATTTGTAAAATCTAGTTCATATGAGCACTCTTCAAATTAAGATCAACTTCCATAGCCGATGTCACCCAAATGAATTTTTAACACATGAAAAAAATTCTAAATAATTTTTTTAATAAGTAGAAATATTTTTTTGAATTGTGAAATAATGTAGTGAAGTAAACCTAAATGCAACAGACATAAGTTTAAAGAAGTAATGTATATGCAATTTTGGACTTATTGCGTTATTTATTAAACTGATTTATATAATTTCATCTGACAAACATATACTGCTGACTGTATCTTACATTATTTTCATTTCTGGCACATCTCAGCTGCTTTTCGGCAATAATGATGTAGATATTACATTTTTTTTTGTAAATTATATTCTAATATTATCTAGGTTCATAATTTGAGCTAAATTCAAATTTTAAGCGAATTGATATTTCTAGATCAAATGTTTTCAATGTCAAACAAGGATAAGTGGTTTTTTGTAATTTTTGCTATTTATTTCTGCAATATTACTATAGTTTTATAGTATAAAACTAGCACTATAATATAAAATCTTAAAAATTTTCTTTGATAAACTCTAAAAATAATTATCAAAATCCAAATTACCATTTAGGAGAAGTATTAAATCAAAAAGCAAAATTTTTACTTATTTTTTTGAGTATCTTGAAATATTACATCGTAAATGGGTGCTTTAATTCGATGCCTGTGCAAGATTTTGAATAAACTATATGGACTCGCATTATACAACCTTTTTATTATTTAGGAATTTAATAGTACAAGTTGTAAAATCACAATAACTGCGTTCATATAAAAATTCAATACAGTAAAAAAAACTGTGAAATATGGCAGGATAAAAGCAAGCAATCAAATATTGTTCGTATAAAATATTACATCAGTTTTATAGATAGTGTGATCTACATTGTATTAATGAAAGATTTAAATTTGCAACAAAGTTAATATATTACGTCATTTCTCATTTGATTTAGAACAAATGTGCTTCTGACGTCAGAAATCTTTGGTAGTACGGAACTAATATAAAAAATATAAATTTTATTCATACTTAGCTGGGTCACATTGAAAGTATTCTAATATCGAAAGTATTCTTAAAAGTGGAACAAATATCAACTTAAGACAAATATTCAAATGTAGACCTGTTGATCTACTTATACATGCCGTATTCCCAACAATTTAGATTTTTTACATCATTTTTATTACATTATATGAATTATAGAATCGGGTATGGATGAAAGTCACAATTATTACAAAAAATAAAGTTACAAAGTTCTATCGAAAACTCAAAATATCTTTTTAGGAGGTTATAGATAAAACAAAGAAATAAGTCAAAATGTTATAAGTTTAATTGTTTTCTTTTTTTGTATAATACATATTGCTAACTTTCTTAATGATGTGGACAATTGTTGAAATCTGAAATTGTCAATTCTGTTCGATATAAAAAAACAGAAATACAAAGTCCAAAAAGCTATATCTAATCTTATTTTATTTCTACAATCCAGTTCAAAAACGTTGGTCTTATCGATCTTTAAATAAATTTTTCAATTTGTAGTTTGTATAAATCAACCATAAATCGTATGACGTATTTTCGTGGAAAGTGTTTGGAAGATCAGTCGATGTTATAATTTAAAGGTTACTTGCAATTACGAGTATATATAAATACATGATATTATTGAAACGTTATTCAATATTGTGTATTAAAACCGCAAGTCTGTTCACTGTCATTAATCAGCTCTATTTAAAATGCTATCAATATCAAAATATATTATGTAGATTTAATGATAATGTGTCGCTTAATGTATACTTTTATTGAAACAGGTTAAGTTAATTATTTACTTGTTAACATTTTTCATTATATAATTAATCATGCGTTTTATTTATTGCAACAAAAACTATTATCATATTTTTTTTAATATGCGCATTGAGTGTTGTTTGTTTTAATTAAATAACGCAAGTAGTAACAGTATTGTCAATTTTGATAATGATTAATGCTCATTTATGTAATATTAACTTTACTATGTATTAATATTAACACAATAGCCAAACAAGGCGATTTATTCAAAGTTTCAATATCCAAATATCAATATAAATTTTTATTCGATTTTAGTGAAATTCACTTAGTTTTTACTGATGTATATAAAACAAAGAGATCGGGTCAAAATAACCAATATATTCAAATAAATGTAAAAAAATGTCCAAAATTTACATATTGCTAAATATATTATCAGAAAAAATTCTAACAAGTTTCATTTAAACCTTTATTATACAAATGTTTTTTTTTAAATTTGAGTAAATGTTTTTTCAACTTTTGCTAATGTATGCAAATTAAAATATTCGAAATAAAAATTTCAAGTCGTTTGAAGAAATGTAAAAGCTCATGAAAAGTTCAAAAAGCTTAATATCCTTTGTTAATTATAAAAATACTAAATAAATGACAAAAAATAAAATCAATCGATTCTAAACAAAAGCAACCATTTAAATCCTTAAATATCATATCTAAACCTATTGTAATGTTAGTAACATCCAAACGAGTAAAAATACTCATAATCAGACGAAATATTATAGAAATTTAAGCCTAACGGTTAAACATTATAAATGTTGGTACGGAACCCATAATTGCAAACATAATTTGCACTTATTATTAAAATTTCTATAAAATATCTGATAATTTGATACAAAAATATCTAAAGATCATTTCTGGCCGCCAAATGACATTTTGTTTTTACTTTTTTGAAAAAGTCTTGTAAAACATATAACGAGTTTTTTATTTCTTCAAGACACGTCTCCTAATCAATAGAATTCGAATGTTTTTTGAATCATTCAAATCGGTTAAACCGTGTCCTTGAAATTGTCAACAAAAATTTGTATCCGCACATACATACATACATACTACAGACGCACACACATGCACATACATCAATTTATTTTAAGGTATGTCACATGAACAGAAGTCCTTGAAATAAAAAATAGAAAATTTGCAATTTCGATTTTACTGCGATTATTATATTTTACTGTAAGGGAAGTTGAAAAATCTGTGAAAACTTGATTTAATAATTATTACTTTATACGTAAATATTAAATTGAATAATTTTTTTGTTTAAAACTATATAATATAATGGTATAGGCTATATAATAATGTAGAATAAAAAAATTATTGCCTTTCCACTGTTATTTACTATTGTGATACAGTGTACTTGTGATAAAAATATCGGACTCAAAAGTATCAATTTTCGTTTCACATATTCAAAATTTTTCTCATCAAATAAATTATTTTGTCTTTTTGAATGCACAATTTTTTATGTATGAAAGTAATGAAAATTTTCTGTTTTTATTTACTAATCTGTTATTTTTGTATTAATTAATGAATTCTAAGAAATTTTGAAAGTGTATCTTCTATATAAACAACATATGAATCAGAAACTAAAAGTAATACGACTTTCTTAAGATTTCTTTTATCTCGTGTCAAGTTCGCCGTGCAATGTACCGGCGCAAAAAATAATCGCAACAAATTTGCGAATTGTAAATATTGCAACGGACAATTTTATTTCACCGTCAGGTCGCTCCTGTTGATTTTTGGAAATAGGAAAGGTACGTAAACCGGTAGGACCTGACAATTATAAAATAATCTCTTTATTGGTATTATTATAAAGTTGAATGTTATTACGCCAAACTACTAGACGCCCGAGGTAAACAAATTATAGGTCAATAAAAATTAGGGCAATGCGTTTGTAACGAGAACATTGAACGATTTCTGTATGGGAAGCATTTTATTGCCTTCTTATAATGCATCGTTGTACCAATTTGTTGCTTCAAACTAAGAAATATAACTATTTGCTGTTTTAGAAAATTTTAAAGAAATGTAAATTAACAATTAAGGGCTAAAAAATAATTAAAGTCAAGATTTTTTTAACAGCAATATTTAAATTAAAGGGAAAAACATGTATAACTACCCATGACATTAATTCTTACGACATTTGAAAATCTATAACAAATGTATTTGTTTTCGTCGTTAGTTTTTTCGGCTGTGAGCGCTGTTGTTTAGTTTACAAGATCTAAATGTAATTTTTAAGTTTACAATATTGAAATGTTTTATAAAATGTATTGTTATTTTTTAATTAGGTTCAACAGTTTTTTCATGTTACCTCTATGAAAGCTTACACCTGTGTGGGGTAAAAAAAAACCAACTAGACTTTTACCCTGGCAAATGCGTAAAAAATAAAAAATAGTAAATAAAAAGAACATTTTACAAGAGATAAATTAAATAATTATTTATTCCAACTCTGCTGATGAATATTTCTAACAAGACCCCAGATCAAGGCTGTATACAGTGTTATCTCTATATAAAATGTACCCATGAAATTTATATTTTGCAATGATTCAATAATGCAGCTATTAATTTGTAAAATCTCTTTAAAATTTAAAAAAAAGTTATTGGACGTGCTTGCTCTCTGACCCTCCCGTTTTGCACCGCATATGGGGTAAAAAGAACCAGGTGACAAAGTTTAGAAAAGCGGTAAAAAACACATTTCTACAATGATAAATTAGCTGGGAGCTTTACTGAACAAAGTCAGATATTTGTTTGATTGATATATTATTTGTTGCGATGTAATTGATTTGGATTTCATAATATAATTACTCAAAGTCAAATTGTAACTTTTTGTCCGCCCTACTCTATACCTAATTACAACACTTGTCTATTTTTGAAAATGATTAAGTCGTTTGATGACAAATGCAACCGAGATGTAACAAATTGATTTTACATCAAGAAAATGGGTTTAAATTCGTAAAATTGCTCCGAGTGAGAATCGCCTAATCAATCCTAATGAGAATCGCGATTTACAAAATTGTTTCTCAACTTTTCAAACTACCCTATCTATGATTTTTTTAATTCTAAGTAATTTTGGAGTTTCTATTTTATTTTACTGAGACTTTCTGAAAAAACTAGATTTAAAAAATACATCCAGTTTATTTAACTGGAAAATAACTGTTAATTATGGAGAAACAGAATGAATTTTGCGTAAGCCCAGTAATTTTGCGTAAGCCCAGTTAACAAGAACGTTTGAAATAATAAACAGAAAAATATTCCCAACTAGACCTACAAACTGTTTAGAATTTTCAACATCGGTTCAGAACTTTTTTCCAAGATCGTTGACTAAATTGAAACAAAATTAAATTTTTTTATCTATTAAGTGTAAAGAAAAAATGTGAAACTATTCAACTTGAGTTACAATTGATTATTATCAAATAACATCAAAATATTTATTATAGATGCAGACGATTTTTAGGAAACCCAGAAATATTACTCAAAATTTACTCAAACATTATATATAAATATAGTGACTTTATAAAAGAAATTTAAGTTTATGATCAAAATTGACAATGGTCATGACAGACCGCGGAGAAGAGCCACAGTATCTCAAGGAAATTTTGGGCTCTAAATTAATTGGAAAACATTTCTTGCAGAAAGTGAACGTTTATAAACATTCAAACAATAAAAATATAACTAACGTATTCGGTATGATTAACTTTAAGTGAAGTAAATATACATTTCAAAGAAATGTTCCTTGATGTTTCCAAGATATGAATACTTACACCTACCTCCTTGACAGTTTCATTTAGATCATGATTTGTATTGTTTAATGCATCTAAAATCATCGCAAATCGCTTGTCATGTGTTCGCCTGTAGTGTATTATTTTTGTTAAATCTGCAAAATCACATCTGATATCAAACAATCAGTACTAGTTAGAAAGCAGAACGAGCTGTTCTAAGAAATTGCGCTACTTTCACATCACCTAATGAACGTAAACACAAGTTGCATCGGAAAGTTAGCTTTCTCGTCAATCGCTTGCAAATATAAAAACGCTACTAACATATATGTTCATTACTGTGATAAAACACTGTCGCACATATATAAAAATAAACATACATCCATCTACCTTTAACACACACACATATATCTTATATTATACTCCTCCTAAACGGTTATTCGGATTTTAATAAATCTTTCTAGAGTTGGTCGAGAAAAATTTTTAAGATGTTGGCAATTATTAAACTATAATAATATTGTAGAAATGAATGGAAAAATTGTAAAAACAACATATTATTGTTTGACATTAAAAACATTTCGACACATGAGAACTGTCATCGGCCAAAAATCTCGATTTGCTTGAAATTTGAATTTAGTTTAAGCGAGCCTAGACAATATTAGTATATGATATCCGTATTTATGATTATAAAAAAGAAAAATGTAATACTTACAATATTATTGCCGAAAACGAGCTGAGATATGCCTGAAATTACAACAATATATATTTGGCAGTAGAAAATATATAAATAAGTTTAATATATAACACAATATGTCCAAAATTGCATATACATTATTTTTTACATATGTTTATACACACATATATATATATATATATATATATATATATATATGTGTGTATATATATATATGTATATATATATATATATATATATATATATATATATATAGAGAGAGAGAGAGAGAGAGAGAGAGAGAGTTCCAGAAATCAGTTGATAGTATTGACCTGAACTGTCTTGAAAAAAATAGACAAAAAAATTTTCTCACGTTGTTCGGAAATTACGAGCTTTCAAGTGATTCCTAGAGCCTCGGTGAAATTATGACCAATTTTCGATTATTGTTTTAAATTTTGTTTATTTAAACTTAAGAACCATAACTTTGAATAACATTTCTAGGACTTCAGTAAGAAATAATAACACTATTACTATTGTTCCAAGTTTTCAAGAATTTAGAGTTTTTGCTAAACTATGAATTTAAAATTATTAAAGTCGGTTTGAGATGCCCTCTAAAAATGTACTAAAGTGTGTTGGTAAGTTTCATCAAAAGTGGGCTCATTTCTCTTTCCCGCAAGAAAATTTATGAATTTTGCTTTAAATGCAAATTGCTATCTTAGATTAGAACTAATTACTTTAATATATGAACTCGAAAAAAATGAACGTGTGTGTGTGTTTTGTGTGTCCGCAATATTTTGTCCACGTTTTCGGGCGCACGGATCAACCGATTTGAATGGTTTCGATTCCTATTAATAGGGAGATGTGCTGATTAGTTTTTGGCAAAATCAGGTCCAGCCATTTCAAAGATACAGAGGTAAATGTATAAAAAATGGCAGTTTTTGAGAGAACTGAGCATCCGATTTTTGATTCAAAACTCTTTGTGCTTGTGTTGACAAAACAATTGCTTTCAATTTTTTTTCAATTCAATTTTTTGTATATCGCAAATAATTCAGTTTTTAATTTTAATTCTCGCTAAAGTTTGAAAGCTCACTTATATACTTTGAATGAATAATTTCAACTCTGTAATTCAATTTATATAATTCTTATAAATATTAGACAGTGTTACAGTATTCATAATATTCTATTTGAAAACATTTAATATTCCTACATTTCGTTACGGTACGGAAAGTTCAAGCAATTTGCATTAAGGCACGATGCCATACACCACTAGTTAGTAATTTAATTGTAATATAATGCTCATAAAACATGACATCTGAAAAATCTTGAATAGTTACTTTCCCTGAGGCTGTGCGTAATATTGATATTTTATAATTTTAATATTAAAATATGTATGTTTAAACTCCAGAAAATGCATCAAATAAAGAGGAAAATATTATAGAAAATTTTATTTACAAATGTTTCAACATAAAATTTGTCGTCTTCAGTGCTAATTGAAGTATTCATTTGAGGGTGGATAAATTCTTGTAATCAATCGATTTACATTCTGCTTAATAATTTTTTTTAAAAAATCTACTATATTATATCTACATATTGCTGTAACCACTTTTTGGTATATCGGTAGCTTTATTCTGTAAAAATATTTATCGCCGTGCAATAAACTACTGTCTGAAATTACTTTCATATATCTCGGAGACTTCGCCTTCAAAAGTTCGTATTTCCTTAGCCAACTGCATTTTTTTTTGTATGCTGTCGGTTGTTTCACATACATTCAACAATAAAATGCAATAAGGCGATTATTGTTAACGATAACTTTCCTTTAGACATCTTTGCGATACCTGAATCACCTAACCCTTTACCATAGAAAGTAATAAATGAAAAGCAAAACAGATTCTTTCCAAGAATGTCAACTACCGGACTGAACCACGGTCGAAATGCAACATTTTTAAATTCTTTTTGAAGCTATCATTGAATTACACATTGAAATGCGATTATCTTACCTTTGTACTATTGTATTTAAATACAAAAAGTAATAAAAGCTGAACGATTTTCTCCATAACAATTATAATTGAACGAACTCAATAGAAACTGAAATACAATAAATTTTATTATAAGCGCAATAATACATATTTTATCTTTATGCGTTAATTATAAAATATTAATTATTTTTATCATTATATATTTTTATTCACGATGTTAATATCTTTGCAATTCTCGTTTTGAATTTGGTTATCCTAATTACTTTAAAAAAAATTAAATATTATTTTAAGTAATAATTATATAAATTAAGATTTTTTATTTTTTATCACTTACTTGTTAATGCTTAAGATTTCAATGTTGGTTGTTTATTTACAAATTGCAAATTTACTTCTATAATACGTATCAAATGTATTTTTATTTGGAATGAATATTTTAACTAAATGATAATAATAAATAAATAAATAAATGAATTTATATATATATATATATATATATATATATATATATATATATATATATATATATAAACATATAAGGTAGAACGGGGCATAAAGGTCCGCAGGTAAAAGGTCCACCGCCAATATCTTAAAAACAAGTAAAGATGATAATTTTTTAACAACACTATTTGAAAGTAGAAGGAAAAAGATGTTTAACCAGTCATCACATCAAAAATGTTTGAAAATCTATAACAAATGTATTTTCTTCGGTTGTTAGTTTTTTGGTTGTGAGCACTGTTGTTTACTTTACGAGACCTTAGTATACATTTTAAGTGTACGTTATTTATTTGTTTATAAGATGTATTGTTAATTGTAAGTTCGAGTCAAAAGTTTTTCTTATATAACCTTTATAAAATCATACATCTGGGGGGAGTAAAAAAACAAGAAAATAATTAAAAATAGTAAATAAAAATTTAAAATTTGTTAAAAAAAACGTTTTAACCTGAGATAAATTAAATAAATAATAACAGGGTAATATGTTAAATGAGTAAAACGAGGAAAAAATCTTCAAGGTATGAAAATTACATAAACTCAAAATAATTGTCACGAAATTAAACAAAAAATGTATGAAAATGTAAGGTAAATCATGTAATTTGAAAATAAATTATTATTATTTTTTATTTGCATTTATATGCATTAGTAACCTTCATTGAGGTGTGAAATAAATGATCAATTGATCTCATACATATGGAGCACTTCATTGGCATTTGTAAATCACCCACAATGAAAAACCCAAGTAAAAATTAATCACTTTTATATTACTTTGATTCAGTAATTGACTTAATTATGCAATAAAACTCAGCTATGATTAAGAAAAAAATATATCGATCGAGATGATTTATATAATAATGTATATAAACTGATTAATTGACATTTTTTAAAGCAAAGCTTGGCATTTGGAAAAAAATATCACATTTATTAGTAATTTTTTATACGTGGATTATTTTAATTCAAATCTCTGCATTTTAATGTAATTATTGAGGAAATAGTTTTCATGTGGTTTTATTAATAATATTTAAAATAATAATAAAGGTCATCAAAAACTAATTTCTATTTTTATTTGATTTATAGGTTTTTGTGAATTTCAAAATTGATCTTTGCATAATATGCAAAAAACAATACGATTTAACTTTTATTATTATTTTTCTGAAAAAATAAATACGATTTTCTTACAATTACAGTAAATATGTTATTTGATTTGGTTCGGTATAATTATGCTCACAACTTTAAATATTTTATGGGTATCATATTTTTGATATTATGAACTTTGTCAATATACAAAATAAGTGCTTCTTCTTAACTAAATTACAATATATCTTTATAAAAAAGAGACACCCAGTAATCTATCTTTATAAAATAAGGAGGGTAGGGTAGAGCAGGGCTTGATGGTCCGCGGGTAAAAAGGTACACCATCAATATCTCAAGCACAAGTAATGTAAAATATTTTTTAACTATAATATTTGAAAGTATAGGAGAAAACATAATAACCAGCTTGATTTTTACGACGTTTGAAAATCCATAACATAAGTATTTTCTTTTCTTGTTATTTTTTTGGTTGCTTAGTTTACGAGACCTTAATATAATTATATATAAGATGCATTGTTAATTTTAAGTTAGACTTAACAGTTTTTTTATATAAAATTTATAAAAAAAAACTTACACGTGAGTGGGGTAAAAAGGACCAACAGAACCTTTACCCAGGCAAAGGTGTAAACACTGAAAAATAGTAAATAAAAAAATAAATTAAGTTAAAAAAGCAATTTTTAAAGTTAAATAAATGGTTATTTCAACTTTACTGATAATTATTTTTAACAAACTACTAGATCAAGGTTATATACAGAGCTATCTTTGTAAAAAATGTACCCATAAAATTTATATATTGCATTGGTTAAATAATGTAATTATTATTACGTTACATTCCCTTGAAATTAAAAGATATTAAACTTCTTTGTACCCTAGCTGTCCCATTTTACCCCGCCTATATAATTGGTTTGGTTTTCACAATATAACTGCTCTACACTATATGTAAATAAATTAAATTTAATTGTTCAGTCATATGAATATAATAAATTACAAATAAAGTAGGCAATTATAATAAATACAAAATAAATATAGGGTCGTGCATCTTTAATAAATTTCTGAACATAGATTAAAAGTAATTGTAATTATTAGAAATAATTGTAATGAGATATTTTGTTTCCAACAAATATGAGTTTTATCTAAGTGTTATATTTATATTAATTTATTTTGGCATTCAAACTCTATTTTTATCTTAATTATGCTTATATCACAAATGTATTTTATTAGTAATTTATAAAGTCTAATCCGAATTGGTGCATTTCTAGTATGAAATTTTTTTCGAAAATAGAAAAGCACACAATACAAGAGAGTCATGAGCAAAATCAAACATTAGAGTTCAAGTCCATTAACATTAATTTGATTTTGATGACGCTAATAACTGCACAGTCGCGCAAAAGACTTTCCGTTACAGAGTTTGCAATGGACAATACGACGAAGAAATTGTAGGTCAAGCAAATATCGTATTTATTGTTTGGACAATATTTAACGTTCGTGAACATTTCCGGGTTTTTCGCGGCTCTGCAAGAATTTTAACAGTCGCAGAACAATGCCCCGCTGATTCACCATTGTTGCGACACATTTATTTTTCTCAATAACGAACGAATTCCATTAGATTAGAGACAACAAATTTATTGTTATTATCATGATTATTTCCATTTTTAAACCTAATATGACTAGCACTGGGTAGCATTTTAAAATCTTATATTATATTTACACATTTGTCACCAAAATTACTGAACACCTTACCAGGCAGATTGCAATTTTATGGAGATATAAAAAAATTCTACGATTATTAGTTTAATTATAACTATTATATTTATTATCTTTACATTTTTGTTGTAATAATTGTGATAATAATTATCATCAAAATTATCATTATATTGTAATAATATTAATAATAATAATAAAGGGTGGGCTATTTAAAGTGTAAGCATTTGTTTCTGGCCAAAATATATACAAATGCGTTATTTATTTTAATTTTGAAAACTTTTGTTAGTTCAAGGTAATATGTTACAGCTATTTTAAATAAATAAATAATACAGTTTTTTTAATTTTTTTTTCAGATACGAATACTTTAAATGAGACACCCTATTTTTATAATAATAATAATAATGTTAATAAAAATAATAATAATAATGTTAATACAAATAATAATATTGATGATAAAAATAATAACAATAACAACTATAGTATTATTAGGAATAATAATAATAATAATTATTATAAAGATAATGATAATGATAATAATACTAACAGTAACAACAATAATATTTCTAATCATAATAATGTATTAAAATTGAAAATAATATTATGTCTGAAAGAAAAATTTATTGATTTGAAATTAGCTGAATTTGTTTTTATTAATAATAAATAAATTATTTAAGTGATTTTAAATTTTCGAATTTAATTTCATTAATAATAAATATTATAATTAATAGTATTTTGGAAATACCTGTAAAATATCGTAATAAATTGCTGAAGAGTTATATATTTTTAAATATCAATTATAACATACTAAAAAATAGCAATAATTTGAAATTAATATATTGATTATATAAAAAATTCTTACAATATTTAATCTCATACATTGAGATATAGCTTATTATATACATTTTTTGTTAATATTATTTCTGCTATATAAAATATATTATTGAATTACTAAAATCATTTACAGAATTTAAATTTATTGAAGTTAAATATAGTAATATAATTGTGATTAATATTACTATATTATGAATTAATGACTAGAATTATCGTGAAAAATAATAAAATAAAAATATAAATATAATAAGAAATTATTATTATTATTATCATTATTATTATTATTATTATTACAAATGTATATATATACATATATATATATATATATATATATAAATATATATATTACAAGAAAAAATTGAAAATAATTAGAATAACACAAAAAAATAGTTTTTGATAATTATATACGTGCATATGCAGATTTTTATGTTTTACTGATATGAAATCTCAAAAAAATAATCTGTTATAATTACTTACTAATTGCAATAGAGAATTACATATAACTAGAGATTTAAAATCTAGAACCATCAAATTTAACACAACTAAATAAATAAATAAATAAATTATTATTTATCCCCAATAAACATCCAAAGTCTTTAGTCTTCTCCAGTCAAATAGAAAGAGCGATTTTCGCTATGGCAAAATGAAGAAATTTCTACTATTTGCCAATAGATATATATATTTATTTATTATTATGTATCAGCAATTTATTTATTTCCTCGGGACATTGAGAGCTTTAACAAATCCAAAGTTACAAGCGGATTACACATATCGAGCATAACATTGACGTTGTACGCTGAAAGCTTTCAGTGTGTAATATGTACACACGTATTTTCGATTTATTTACTTATATTTGTTGGCTTACACATGTTATAAGCTTAAGAAAATAATATTTGTTATATTTTTATATAACTTAATTTAGTTGCATTTATTAATTTAGAAAGGTCTACTAAATAGTATATATTTTTGGGCATATACTCACATTTATACATATCTAGAAAAATGATATTTGATTTATTTAATAATATTTACTTTCAAATATAATAGTAATTTTAACTAATTTACTATTCCAATAAAACACTGTTCTTATTACTTGACACCGATTTAGTCATTTATTTATAATTTTTACTTTTATCAAAACTACAATAAATTATAGATATGTAGTTTGTTTTTATTTGCTTATTCAAAACTTTGTAAAATAAAAGTATAGTGAAAATAAAATGCTCATATATATATACCGGTTTTTAATAATAGTTCAATTGCTCTCTTATAATATTATAATATACTAATAATTATATTAGCAATGCTCTAATTAGTTTCTATTTGTTATTTAAATTCTATTTATATAAATTTGATACATTATTACTCATATGGAATAATTACTATTAATTATTGCTTTGAAAATATTTCATTAAAATATATCAAGATTTTGATTATCTAAAAATGTATAATATATTAATTTTTACTATTTTATTGTTAGACAAATAAGTAGGAGAAATCGAATATGTAATAAAAACTCACACTTAATTGAATTAATAAAATTGCATCGCTTCATTACGATCAAAATCAAAAAAACTTATTGCGAAAAAAATATTTCAACATTATGCTTTTATTAAAACAAATGTTTTTTTGCTTACTTGTAATTAGAATGGCAAAATGGTGAAATTGGTGAAAATGGTCACAATTTGAGCGCCTATCACTTAATTTAGACTGATAAAATTCATTTATTCAAAGAGATTCCAAAATTATCCAATAAAATAAAATTAAAATTATTGACCCATTCGGTTTATTTATGAAAATTAGTTTACACAAAGAAAACTCACGAACAAAATATTGTAACATTTTGTTTGATTGAAATCATGTGTTTGTTCGAGGTATTATAATTGTATTGGCAAAATGGTGAAATTGGTAAAAATGTTCAAAATTTGAGCGCTTATCATCTTATTGTTAGACAAAATAAAGTAGCAGCAATCTAATATGCAAGGAAAAATCACACTTAATTTAGACTAATAAAATTCATTTATCCAAAGAGATGCTGAAAATATAAAAAAAAATTAAAAATATTGATCTATTCGGTTCATTTATAAACATTTGTTTACACAAAAAAATCATGAACAAAATATTGTAATATTTTGTTTTAATTCGAGATATTGTAATTGGATTGGCAAAATGGTAAAGTTGTTAAAAACGGTCAAAATTTGAGCCCTTATCTTATTGCTAGACAGAAATTTAATATGTAATAAAACCTCACACTTAATTTAAACTAATATGATTAATTTATCCAAAAAGATTCAAAATATATCAAATAAAATAAAGTTATAAAATACCGCCAATATATTCGGTTCATTTATAAAAATTAGTTTAGATAACAAAAATTAAAACAAAATATTATAGCATTTTGCTTTAAATAATTTTAAATATGTTTGTTCAAGGTATTGTAATTGAATTTCCGAAATGGTAAAATTGTTGAAAATGGTTGAAATTTGAACCCTAATCCTCTTATTGTTAGAAAAAATTAAATAGCAAAAATCTAATATGTAATAAAAAATCACACTTCATTTAGAGTAATAAAACTCATCTATCCAAAAATATTCCAAAAATATCCAATAAAATGAAGTTATAAATATTGATTCATTGCTAAAAATAAGTTTACACAAAAATCACAAAATGTTGTAAAATTTCTTTTGTTGAATCGAATGTTTGTTCGAAGTATTGTAATTGTATTGGCGAAATGGTGAAATTGGTGAAAATGGTCAAAATTCGATCCCGTGCCCATAGAGCCCGTCGTCAAATCGTCAAATCGTCAAATCGTCAAATCGTGTGCTGTGCCGTGCTGTGAGCCTGCTTTGTCGTTTGGCGCGCGCCTCCGTCGTTCCCACTCTGCCGGTCGCAAGCGCCGCTTCTATTTAAGCAGCCTCCTTCGGGCCTCCGCAGTCAGAATTGCCTTGCGCACCGTACTGAGAGCACGGGTAGCACAGTTTGTCAATCGAACGTAACGTTTCGTAGAAATTACAAAAGCATTTCGTAATTTCTTTTAATCATTTTATCAATTAAACAAGTGTGTTAATATCAGTTCAACGTGTCAAAATGATGTTTCAAGGTTTAGACCCAACCGGCCTTTATTGACCGTACGGTTTTGAGTTTTACGTTTTAATTATAAGTACATCGTGTTTTCATTACTCCGTCGTTTTGACATAAAGGTGTTTGACCCGTACAAGTTTGGGATTTTGTTGGTTTTGCATCGACAACTATTGGACGTGACTGCCGCTCTTCGTTTGCCGTTTTGCCGTTTTGCCGTTTGTCTGTTTTTGCTGCCGCTGTCATTTCTGAGGTCGCGTGATCGACCATGCTAACGACCGCTGCCGGATCGAAAAAGATGCAGAAGAGCAACGGAGGCGGTTTGGACCCGACGGGTCTCTACAGGCACGGACTGGATCCGACCGAGGTTTATTGATTTACATCATATTTCGAGATAAAAAGAAAATCGATTTCCACGAGACACGATGCGCCCTGTGGTGTGCGCGCCTCGCGCTACTTTGCACCGAAGAGTGCGTGGCCGCGAAGAAACCTCCAGTTGTCGCCGAAGAAGAAAACTCTTCACCGAATCGACGAAAATCCTTCCGTGTGCAACGCTGACATTTGAACCAATTGGAACCAAAACGT
>NW_020536216.1:0-21836 GCF_003426905.1 Ctenocephalides felis | reverse complement strand
TTTTTGAAATGTTGCTCAATATAACTTATTAGTTTTCATAAAGTAAAGATGTATCACGTCGCGTATTCAAACTCTTTTTGTACAATTGGACTGCACAATGTTTTGCCATATGTTTCTGAAATTGAAATTGTGATTATAATTTTTCATATAATCAGTAATCATTGATTGATTTTGATTTTTATCCTGGAGTTGTTAGTGCTGTTTAGTCTCTGAAATTGAAATTGTGATTATAATTTTTCATATAATCAGTAATCATTGATTGATTACTCTGTTTTGGTGGATTTTCAAATGCTACCCTGTTTCACACACTTAATTTGCATCGCAGTCTTTGCAATAAAAATTTTGTATACTATGTGGATGTTCGACCTACACTTGTGCGTGACTTTAGTGTAGAAATAATATGTCAAGAGTCTGATCGATATTGCAGACTAATTGCAACTCTGCGTAATAAGAGCCTAGTAAAGGGTAGTTATGTCTAAAATAATATAGTTATACTAATACCCGGCCACGCTTTCAAAATTCACTAGAATGAAATTTGAATCCGAAAGGACAATCAACTGTTTAAAACTGCAAATTACTCGGGATTTTTATTAATCGCACACTTTAACTTTTATTTATGTATGACTTAATGTCTGTAACAAACAAACGACCTGTCTGTTGACGTTAAATATTCTTCCATGATATTTTGTCCACGTTCTTAGCTAACTTTTTACATGTTTACTTTGAGGTACTTATGATTAGTTTCATTAGTCATGTATCAATGACATTTGCTTGTAGCTTTTAAAACCACCTTCGCAATTCATGGTAGATCTATTTTCGGTACGGATCGATATTTGAATTTGAATAGATATCGTTTCCTTTTTAATTTGGATGTCAAATAAATTATTTTAAATCAGTAAAAATATACATTTTCGATTATTAATTGAGATTCATTCTATCCATAAAACGGATAAGATTCTATAGTTTGAGTTAATGTATATGAACTTATATCAACTTTGTGTTTTTTATTTGCCTGTGATGCATTCATGTAGTTAGAAACATTTTTGTAACAAAGTGCGTCATATAACACATTTTAAAATGTTTTTTTCTTCACTACAATTTAACAATTTCAAGCGTAATTTTATTTTAGGCTAAGTACGTGGCACGGACATATGACATTTAATCAACCGGGAGTGCTCAACGGTTGTAGGCCACGCTCGTTCACTAAGGGACGTCACAGCCCCCTTCTTTCTTTTGACACTTTATCAATTATGAGAAATAGCAGTCCATGTAGTGTAGGTCTATACTGTCAGTGTACTTTATCAACGATATTTTTGTTTTTTTATACACTGTCGTTTCCAAGTATTATTTTTTGCAAGTTTGCTTTTAAGATCCATAATTAGTATAAGATCTATTAAAGTTTTATTTTGGTATTATAAGGCAACAATTAATTTTGCAAAAATCCAATTTTTATTCTGCTCGATTATGTTTTGATTCACAAACATTGAACTAGTTTAATAATATATTTAAATGATTTTGTAAATTTCAAGTGAAAAGTATTCGGATGATATATTTATATATATATATATATATCGATATTATTTTTGTATGTTTCTATCCATGAAGGAATATTTTTAATTTCCTACAAATTTTTCAACATACAAGTATATGTTTTGCGTCTTTATAATACAAATATTTTTATATAGTGCAATTTTTTTACCTCCGACTGTTTCGCAGACCAATTCTAGTTGGGCTCCTTCATCATAAGACGGAAGGCCAATTCTTCCTCTGGCATGAGGGTCATATATGGGTCGCTCAGAGGGACTAAAAACAATAAATTATCATAATATAAAATTTGTTTTAAACCACGATTATATTTCATAAACAGTCTTAATAAATAAATTATTAAGATGAATGTTAATATTACAACTATAACTAAGATTATGTGATAATTCACATTATTGTAAATATGACAATATGGATTAAAGTATTATTGAAAATATCAATTAACTGTCTTTATTATATGCTTTTTTAATACAAACTTATTATTATTTTACATTATAACATAATGTTAATATATATTGTCTCGTAATTTATATTACGCGTTTTAATAAACCTCGTACAATTAGAGAAATGAACATGAACAAAAAATATTTAAGATTTTTATAATTATACACACAAGAAAACTGTAAACTAAAAAAAATCAAATAATATTATACATTAATAAACTATTGTACATAAGCGAATTAATTATTGAATAAAATGAAATAAAATCAAACAATTTTTTTGGTTATTATGTTTTAAATTTTATTCAGAACAATAAAAATATATGATATTCAGAGTATTGGAAGCCATTATCTTATTAAATTTGAATAATGCATTTATAACACTTAAAAATTACATTCTTAAAGTTTTTTTTTTTTTTTTTATTTCAATAATTATTACAACTGCTAATTTCTTAACATCAAGTAATATTGATAAATAATAATATAAATTTAAATAAATAAAAGAGCAAAGGATAAAATTTACATAAACATAATATCCGTAATATGATTTAATGTAAAATATAAGCAAATAATAATAAAAATAAGATTAATAAATAATATAAATAAAATTTCAGAATAATAAAATAATACTAGAAAATAATAAAATATAACAAAATAACAATAATAGAATAGTAAGATAATATTAATAATAATAATAATAATAGTAATAATAATAATAGTAATAATAATAATAATAATAATAACAACAAATAATAATAATAATAATGATAATAATAATTTACAAATTTATAAGATCGTTTGGAATTTTTCGTTTTAGTCTTGTTGGGCGCGCTTCTGAGTATACTTTGTTGGCCAAGTAATTTGGGTGCTCGTCTATTCTTTTTTTGTAGTTGTTTGTTTTTTGTTGAATTTCCTCGTTTTTGTCATTATGTTGCTGTCCTGGTGAATCAGCCAGTTGGGAACGTACCTAGGTGCATTCAGTGCCTGCCTTATGATCTTGTTCTGCACTCGCTGAATAATCTGTAGATGGTTGGATATGTAGAAAAAATAATTTTTATATATGAAAAGAACTCATTGCTTATAATTTTCTAAAATTCAAATATAAAAATAGTCTTAGGTAATTATACTAGTCAGTCCGACTTAAAATAGAACAGTTTAAGCATAATTATATTAAATAGAATTATTAGCTTTAACAAGCTTTTCCAATAAGTCTAAAGCTCGTTCTTTATACTGATTTGACTCTTTTACTTTTGGGGCTTTAAACGCCATGAATTCTTTGAAAAGAAGCTTCTTATTTTGTTCGCTTTCCATTGATCTCTCTTCAAAGACAGCAATTAAATGACTAGCGGCGGTATTTTTGCTTTTTTCTCCTGCCAATAAAAATATTATATTTTTATTAGCATAGAGAAAGCATCAAAAAAATTAAACAAAACAAATATCCTTACATTTCGTTCATTATCCAAATTATTGCTACTGCTACTTCCACAACTACTTTCGGATAACATTCTTCTTTTTCCAGTAGAAGAGCAAACTGCTACAGGTTTAATTGAAGGTTTATCATCCATCAGATCATCCATTAACTTGAAAAATTAAAAAATCAAAAAATTATGTTTTTTTTTAACTATAAACAATTTATGGAAATATAAATCCATACAGTCAAATACGGCCGATATTCGTCAATAAGAAAAAAATAGCTTTGTGAGACATTTAATGCTCTAATAAACAATTGGCTGTTAAATTATATGCATATTAATCGAATTTGTTTTGTTTTGGTTAAAATTACCTGAATCTTCACTTGGACTTCTCACGGGTTTCATCAATACTTCCATCGCCTTTTAGAAGAGATTCTGAACTTTCAGGTTCTTGTTTTGGTTTCTAGATATTACCATTACATAGGTGAAAATTGAATTAATAATACAAATTTAGACTTATCATGACAAATAATTATTTTAAAGTATTAAAAATTTCATGCACATTAAAACCCAAAATATAATGAAACCTACCACTAACAAATTGAGCAGATTTTTTAGCCTCTGGTAATTTGAAGCTTGCAAAAGTTGCATCTGAAATTAATATAAGCCATTTCACCCAAAAACTAAGATTTTTTAATAGTACAACAATTAATGGAATCGATTAAGTCACTTATTACTTAAGGATTAAAACAAAATAGTTTTATGTATTTATTTATTTATTTAGCAATATAACATTTGATATACCATATATCCACATCTCAGACAGGCAGGGGTGTCTGGTATAAGAGATTATGGTTTGCTGTATACATTTATGTCTATACATATATTTATCTATTTCATATTATTGCATTTTAAAATATTATATCTATATAAGAAATCAAGTATAAAAGTCATATTTAACTAATAAAGTCAATTTGTATCTGGTATAGTTTTTTAATTCATTTTTAAGTTTCTTCAAGTTTGTCAATATTTTTATTTCGGTAGGTAGTTTGTTGAAAAGGCTGCTTGCACTTCTAAAGGGGGTAATAAGTTCTTTATTTGATTTAGAGTGTTTAATATAATATGATAGTTTTCAATCTGCCTAGTGTGATGTTCGAGTATATCCTCGTTTGTTTCTATTGTTGTACATGTTTTAATTTAGTAATAGTTTTTGGTTCTTCTTGCATATATATGGAATGCAAATTTTAGGCATTTCTGGCATATTCTAATGTGAGCAAATATTAATATTATAGTCAATTGTTGATGAAGTTATCTGAATTTTGGCCTATCTTAGAAATAATACAAACAAATTTTGTGTGTAATTTATTAAAAAAAACTATTTGTGACAATTTTTGAATTTTAGTCAATATTCCTACAATAAAATACCTTTATAGATCACAATAAATATGCCTAATTTTTGAAATTTCAATTTTATAGTATAAGAATTGGCTCCTATTTTCATAAATGAATTTAAAAACTATATTTTCTTTTTTCCGGTGGCTTAGTGGCATTTAAAAATATTGCATTTTCGAGAGCATTCTTCGTACTAGGATGTTAATAGAATAATATATTCGTTTACTAAGAATATATTACTATTTTTTAATATCAAAACTGTATCTCAATATTATCTAATATATTGTTATTGATATTAAATGTCAATATTGATAGTACCCTTTTCTGTAAAGATATAGACCTTCTACTAGCAGATGTTTTGTGTGTAATTTATCTTACATATTATAAAATCTTAAATATTATAAATAAGAAATATAAGCGATGTGCTCATAAATATGATAATAAAGGCAAGGTTTAATACTTCTTTAAAAAAGAAATTACACAACAATAATTTTACTTTTATTATTACACAACACAACAATAATTTTAGCTTTTTTACTTAATCGTATACTATCGGTTCATCAATCTGTTCGTTTATGTAGTTTGTAAAGCAGCGGGTCTCTCAATTTGTCTAGTACTAGTGTTAGTGCCTTGTTCTGTGTTGTCTGCAGTTTTCGAAAGTTTGTATTTGTAGTCATTCTATACACGGGCTGCGGACTCACCTAATTAATGTTGGATATAATGTCCGTCTGTTTTAAGACAGGTTTCAGTAGATTTAGCATCCCGTCATTTTGATATTTATCTAAATTTTGATACTCTGTACAATTTTACGAGTTACGTTAGTTATAGTTTTTAAACTTTGCCAATATTCCTATGATAAAAATCCTAATAAATAGCGATTTAGCATTTTTTGAAATTTTACTTTCATATAATATGAATGTTTTTTTCAAAAATATGAATTTATAAACTGCGTTCTCTCTTTTCGTAATATTTGGTTTAGTTTAAAATATTTATAATATAAAACAATCCATCACGAATATATAAAAATCTTGCAATTCTAAGAACTTTTTTGTAGTAATAAGTTTATAATAGAATGCATTAAGCTTTCGATGAAATCTCTTATTCATAGCAATTACGCTTTTTTAGAATTTTCGTTTACATAATAGGAAATATTCTTATTATCATAAATGTGTATTTAAAATCTCTTTCAAACTTTGTTCTAGTAATATTTGGTTTGGAATTGTTTAAAATAGACGTTTGTTAATATTTTCAAATTAATGATACTATAATTACTAATATTACAAGTTATGAATTAATATATTTATAAATATAAAAGTTAAAATAACAAATAATTATTGTTATGTTAATAAAATTTATTTTTATAAAATTATTAGTAATAAATATAATACTAGATGAAGTCATCTTAATTTTTGCTTAGTCTTATAAATTTACTATCCTAGTAATAATATTTTTGATTTGTACGCAATTTTTAATCTTATATATAATTTTTATTTATATTTGAACTTGTCTTTTATATTCAAAAATATAAATTCATGAATTGCATTCTGTTTTCTTTTATTTTATTTGGTTTTGTTTAAAATATTTATCAAACAAAACAAATCAATACAAACTTTTAGAAATATTGCAAATGTCTTTTTTTTTTAATTTTAAGAATTTTAAAAATCTAGTTCATACAGGTCTCATTAAATTATGGAAAAATTTAATTTTTAGTACTGGAAGTATCAGTAACTTGTCTTAAAGCGTGAAGCTACGCACCACTAGATTTTTTTTTTCTTTTTATTGTGGATATAATTTACATCTGTCCAATGGACATTAGGAAAATTTTATGAATAACAAAATAACAAAGAAGCTGTCTGCAAAATAAATTATTGAATGCTTGAGAAAGTGCACAGTTGCAATCTCTCCCAATTTAAGAAAAGATTATGATCTAGATTGACTTGGGATGCCAGTTAGGTCCAAAGGCGTTTTCCTTTTTAATCTTTTGGTGTAGTTTGCTGAGATGAGTGCCTTGGCGAGCACGTTGGGATGGTTCTCCAGTCGGTGACTGTGTTTGGTCGCGTATATTGTAATTTCTTTTTCTACCGTATGCAGGCCCGTGTCCTGGTGGAGCAGCCATACCGGTACATATTTTGGGGCGTTCAGGATGATCCTTAGTATCTTATTTTGAAACTTTTGAATAATAAACTAGATAATATTTACTCTAACATTAAGCATTGTTATTTTCTTATAAGCTTATAAGTCGACGATTAGCAATCTCACTTCGATTGAGCAATTTTAAAACGTTTGCTTTTATATAATAGTAGAAATGGCTTTTACATTTAAAAATATAATTATATAAAGTAACATCCAAGGTATTTTATATGGTTTAGTTTAAAATATGCATTAATCAATACAAGTCAATATACATATTTAACCCTTTCGACTCGTATGCCGCCGAGTAACTAAACTTACAACATTCATGATTAATTTATAATTATTTTAATAAAGAAACATGATAAAATTAATTTGATGGCTCATAACCACCATTATTTTTTAGATATAAACGTTAATAAAAAATCATTTTATATATTATTTATATTAGTGCAGTAAACGGAGAGGAAACTAGTTGGTTTGGTATTTAGCCTTGAGGCAAGTTACATGAACTTCCCGATATGTGTAAATAATTGACTTAATCAAAAAAAAGTGTAAATAATATACTTCATCAATCCTACTTCAAAAAACGATAATAATTTTAGTAAAGTTTGACGAATTTTTAAAATTAAACTACTTGTCGTAATGCCGTAATATTACAGTAAGTTCTATAAGACCATGATGTATATCGCCAAAAAAAAGTTCCATGAAAATCGGCTTAAATTTTTTATTCAACAGTTCATTACAAGAAAACGGCTCGGTAGATTTTCACCTAAAATTAATCAGTACCATTCCCAACTAATATCTTTCGAACAGTTTTTGATTTTTTAAAATCGGTTCGGTAGGATGAACTTAAATGTGGACGAAAATTTAACACTTTTTTTCAACAGTTAATTACAAGAAAACGGCTCGGTAGATTTTCACCTAAAATTAATCAGTACCATTCCCAACTAATATCTTTCGAACAGTTTTTGATTTTTTAAAATCGGTTCGGTAGGATGAGCTTAAATGAGGACGAAAATTTAACACTTTTTTCAACAGTTAATTACAAGAAAACGGCTCGGTAAATTTTCACCTAAAATTAATCAGTACCATTCCCAACTAATATCTTTCGAACAGTTTTTGATTTTTTAAAATCGGTTCGGTAGGATGAGCTTTAATGAGGACGAAAATTTAACACTTTTTTCAACAGTTAATTACAAGAAAACGGCTCGGTAGATTTTCACCTAAAATTAATCAGTACCATTCCCAACTAATATCTTTCGAACAGTTTTTGTTTTTTTAAAATCGGTTCGGTAGGATGAGCTTAAATATGGACGAAAAGTTTAACACTTGTTTTTAAATTGCAAAGAAACGGCTTGGCAGATCGTCGCACAAAATTGACAAACGATAGTCCTCACCGAAATACATCAAATGGCATTTAAATTTCTGAAATCGGTTTAGGCGCTTTTGAGAAAACGTCGATCAAAAGTCTAATTTTGACAAATGTCAAAAAAACTATACCAATTTTTGCAAAATTTGACGAATTTTTAAAGCTAAACGAGTTGTTGTAGGGCCGTAATATTTTAGTATGACCTAGAAAACTATGGTATTTACCGTAAAAAAAATCATAAAAATCGTCGAATTTTTTTTTTTAAAACGTTATTACAAGAAAACGGCTCGGCCGATCTTTACCAAAAACTAATCAGCACGATTCCCAACCAATATCTATCGAAGAGTTTTTGAATTTTCAGAATCGATTTAGAATTGCGGGCTAAAACGTGGGCGAAAAATTTTTCACTTTTCTGCAATTTACAACGAAACGGCCCGGCCGATCGCCGCACAAAACTCAGAGACAATAGTCCTCATCGAGATACATCGAATGGCTTTTAAATTTTTAAAATCGGTCCAGTCATTTTTTAGAAAACGTCGATTTACGGCAAAAAATCTGTTCACATACACACACACACACACACACACATACTTTTTCCAAATTTGGTCTCATTCGATTCAGAATGGCTTGAAACGTCGAGAAAACATAAAATTAGCGAAAATCATTTTTTAAACGATAAGATGGATTTTATCATATAAAAAAAAATCACTGTTTTATTATCATAATAACAGTATTTAAAGCAATATTACCACGTTTAAAAAAAAATAAAGAGTTGAGGGATATGTATAACACTATAATATACCGAGCGCAGCGCACCGTCGAGCAGTCGGACTCCCGAGTGGAAAGTGTTAAAAATATCGCATTTGACAATTTTCAAAAAAAAAATTGTCAGCTTTCAAATTTTACGGAAAAACAAAATGTACGGAACGTGCCAAAAATTTGCTTTAAAGCACTATGCTATGCACCACTAGTTAATTTTCACTTTTACATAATAAGAATTATTTTCTAATCTCTAAGGATATAAATGTGCAAACTTTTTCATTCCGTGCTCTAGAAATATTTGGTTTAATTTAAAATATTTTTAAACAAAACAAGTCATTAAGTTTTTTATTAATATAATGATTTCACTATTTGTAATTTTGTGCTTTGCACTTATATGTTCACAAAACCAACCATTCAATCAGGATAAAAAGCTCATCATTAAAAAACGAGTATAAGTACGTCATTTAGCTAGACCTGACCACGATACAGCTCATTTAGTATTTAAAATGATTTAACTTTTCTTTTTAATATCAACTTTTCGTTTTAGGCGAGTTCGGCTTATGGGCACAGTTAGCGTCTGTTTAAAATGTTTAGAGCTATGATTCGTCTCGATGACATGCAGCGGAATGTTGTTTGCATATAGTGCATTATGAGCCGGGTTGTCTTTTCCGTAGTCATTTGTAAGGGAGACTGTTGAGCCCAGGTACGGAAGTGACAGACGTCATAAAAGCTAAACTATACTGATTTTGAGATAGCATCCAAAAGAGAAAGATGAAGTAATCTTTCGGTCAGTCCCTTACAATAACATAATCTGTATACTGCATTGCTTTTAAAAAGTCAAAAGTAAGCTTTCATATTCGACTTTTTTTTAATAATAATTGTTAATTGTTTACATACAGATTAATTTGTATGGTATTGTGGTGTAGTTTGAATATTAGTAGTTATTTACTTGCAATTAGTTTTTGCATAGATAATTTAACTTAGACATTTATTTTCAAAAGTGTGCGTTGCGTACGGATATAACAAATTTTGGGTAACGGTTGTCTAAAGAAATCTAACTTAACTAAACTAAGACCAAATACAAAAGGGAATGGAAAAAAAAATTCAATATAAGGCGAAAAAAGATTTTACAAAAAATTCTTATTAACATTTTTCAAAAAATAATGTTTTGTTATGTATTGTTATATATTTTTAGCTTTGTTTGGATGGTCATGTTGTGTTGTGCTACATATTATTTCATATTATTATTATTAATGAAAATCATTAAAAATAATAGCCGTTATAAACAAGTTTGTTACCTGTTGATTTTAACCTATTTTTATGTCTGTCACTAAAGATACCAATCAATATCACAACCGTTCCTTTTATATTTTTTCATTGGTATAGCGAAATAAATACATCGAAAGAGTCCATTGGATGTAGCCAATTGAGTTACAGATCCTTTTCTTGCATGATATGATTTTATGACTAATACACAATATTCAAGAACAGTATTTCACTATTTCCACGTAGCAAATGTTCAAATTTTAATTTTGATTGCATTGCAATTTACTTTGCTTCTAACTAACTGAAAAATTAACAAAATTATGGCTGACAAAAAAAAAACACAATCGTTGTTATTAATTCGGTGGCACAACCGTAATCAGTCTCCCCTACGAGTTGAAACATAGTGTACATTCACTCTCGAACAACTTTCAAAATTTTTCTAGAGTCTTTGACATTAAACGTACATTAAGAAAATTAAAGCAAATTAAGTTTCCTTTTTAAGGCAAATGTCGAATTAGTCGAGTCATAATGCATAAAACTAACTAATGAATTAATTTTATACCCAAACTTTTTATTATATAAAAATACATTTTATACAATTAACTTCCGGTAGGGTACTTATAGTAATGGGCCAAAAATCGAAAATGAAAATTCTTGCATTTCTCCACGTTTTGAAGGTTTCTGAACATTTTAACATACCTCAGAAAAAATGGAAGTGTGTTTTTATGTGTCCCCATTTTTCGTTCACGTTTTCGGGCGCACGGATCAATCGATTTGAATGGTTCAAATAACATTCGACTCTAATTGATAAAGAGATGTGCTGTTTAGTTTTTGGCAAATGCAGGTCCAGCCGTTACGGAGATACGGAGCAAAGAGTGCAGAAAATAGGAATCGAGTTTTTGAGAACGGAGCATCCGATTTGAATCATCTAAAAAACATTCAATTTGTAATGTTTAGGAGAAGTCGTGATTAACTTTTGCAGAAGGCAGGTCCAGCCATTTAGAAGATACTGAGCTAAATGTACAAAAAAATTGAAGTTTTTGAGAGAAATAAGCATCCGATTTGAATGATTCAAAACACTTTCTGCTTGTGTTGGCAAAATAATAGCTTTTGAAAAAAAAATTATTACATTTTTTTTTTAATTTTTATTTTAATATTGAAAATAATTTAGATTTGAATTTTAATTCTGGTTAAAGTTTTGAAGATCACTTATAAACTTTAAGTGAATGATTTTAACTTTGTAATTTCATCAAATATTACAGAACAACAGTCTGCATCGAGCATTCGTGCGATACACATCGGTAAATAAATTTACATAATCTGATAAGAGCGAGTGAGTCAGTAAGTGAACAATGGAGTCTGGCCAGTACGGCCAGGAAAGTGACGACGATGACAGTGGTCATCATGATTTTGAGGATTGTGAATTGAATCCAGTTGATAACAGAATTACGTCAATAGAAGAGTTTGAATACGAAATGGATGACATTAGTGATTATGAAATAAATGATTTGGATAATAATATTAATGAAACAAAGTTAGTGAAATTAATTTAGTTAAAAATTGTGAATATAAAAAAAGTAATAAGAAAAGTATTAAAAAGGGAGTAATAGATTTTAGAAAGAAAAGAAGATTGTTAAGTAATAAAATATTTGATAAGAATCGCGAAAAGTTAAGTGTAAAAGGTGAAATTGAAGTACAAGTTAACAAAACACATTTAGAGAAAACTAATAATGATGGAATTAATGAAAACGATGTAAATATCGATTGGGCAAGTGAAGTAAATGAAGAAATGGATAGTAATTTAAATAAAAAAACCTATGAAGAGGAGTTTTTCTATTATGATGAAAGGAGCGAAGGTCCATTTGTTATATATGCAGAATCAAAAGATAAAAATTTGGGTAGACTACATCCAATGGCGTTAGGAAGAATTTTACATACAAAAGTGTCAAGTGTTAGTAATAAGATAAGTAATGTTGCAGCTATAGGTATAAATAAAATAAAAATATGTTTTAATGATTGGAAGAGTGCTAATACAGTGGTGAAACAGAAATTACTGGACGAGTATAATATTAAAACTTATATTCCGAAGCATAAAACTACGAGAATAGGTATTATATTTAATGTAGACCCAGAGATTGAAGAAGATGAAATCATGAGTTGCATTAAAACGGATGTTGAAATTATTAAAGTGAAGTGTATTAAAAATAAAAAGGCATATAATAGCAGTTATAAAACACAAAGAGTGAAGATTTGGTTCAGGGGCAGTTATCTTCCAGAAAATGTATTTATTCATTCAGTAGCTTGCGAGGTTCAACCTTTTATTGAAAATGTTATACAGTGCCACAAATGCTGGAGGTTCGGCCATATTCGTATTCAGTGCCAGGGCAGGCAAAGATGTAGAAAATGTTCGGATGAACATGATGTAAAAGAATGTGTGAGCCAAATAGAAATATGTGCTTTATGCCGAAATAATCATCAAGCGAATGATAGAAATTGTCAAACGTATTTATATAATAAAAAATTAAAGGAGTTGAAAGCATATCAGAATATTTCTATAAGTGAAGCTAAGCAAATATTGCGTAAGAGAACATATGCAGATATAGTACAGACCAAATTTTATAACAGAGATTATCAAAATGTATTTCCTTCATTAATTAAACAATCAGATAATCAATTAAACAGATTTAATAATAACAAGTTTGAAATGTTAAATCATATTAAAGAAAAAGAAGTAGAAATTAATGAAGAAAATATATTGAAAATTAGAAAACCTAAGCACACGACATTAAGAATTGAAGGAAGACAAAAAAGAATAAATGCAGAAGAATACAAGGAAAGGAGAAAGGAAGTAACGAAATACAATAGTGAAGAAAATAACCCAAATAAAAATGAAGATGAAAAAGAAAAAAAAAAGAAGATGAAGCAACAATTCAAAGAAATTTTTAACAAAATAAGGCTAAGATTAAGTTTTAAAACAGAGATAAACACACAGAATATATGGACAGCCCTGGAAGAAGAAATAGAATCATTGTGTACTGAAAAAGCAGTGATGGAAACTAATAAAATAGGCAATGTTATTGAAGATACAGGTACGGAATAATAGTTTAAAATATAATAAATTCAACAACAAAACAATTATGGCAAGTAGAGTTATTAAGGAAAAAAATAAAACTAATATTTTAAATATGAAAAAATTTAAAAATAAAAATATTAAAATTATGCAATGGAATGCAAGATCTTTACCGTCAAATAGAGAAAGTTTAGAAAATTTTATTTATGAAGAAAACATTGATGTTATTTTGATATCTGAGACTTGGTTTAAAATAACTCAGGAATACAAGTTTAAAAATTTTATTATAATTAGAGAAGACAGATTAGATGGAAAAGGAGGAACTGCTATATTGATTAATAAAAATATGAAGTTTAAAGAATATAAAATTAATAGGGAATACATTAATATGGATTTATGTCAAATGTGTGCTGCAGAAATATTATTAGGAAGTAAGAAAATAGTATGTGTATCATTATATGTTTCACCAAAGGCTAATATTTCAGAAGGGCAATGGAATAGGTTACTGAATGGAATTAAAAAACCCTGTATAATTGGAGGAGATTTTAATGTCCATAGTCAAGCTTGGGGTTGTGACTATGAAGATACAAAAGGACGTAGACTACTGGAAGCGATAGAGGAGAACCAACTTTTTATATTAAACGATAATAATAAAGTAATTAGTAATAGAATATGTAAATCAATAGTTGATATTACTATCTGCTCTTCAGACATAGCACATAAAATAGTATGGGATATGTATAATGATGATCTAGGCTCAGATCATTATCCAATAATAATGGAATTAAATGAAAAAAAGATCTTTGATGAAACTACATCTAATAGAAAATGGAGGTGTAGTAAGGCTAATTGGGAGCAATATAGAAAAGAAATTGAAGAGAAAATTGAAACAATTAAGATTTCAAAAAAAGAAATAAATTATGACACTTTTGTGGATATTGTTAATGAAGCAGCAATGAAAAGTATCCCAAAAACTGAAGGAATAGGAAAAAAAAGGATAATAAAACAAATTTGGTGGGATGAAGAATGTAACACCTTAATTAAAAAAAGGAGAGAAGCAGAAAAAAAATATAGGAAAAATATGAACTTAGAAAACTATTTACAATGTAATCTTGTTAAAAATGAGGTAAGAGCAAAGTTAAAGCAAAAGAAAAAAGAAAGCTGGGATAACTACATTAAAACTCTGAACCCAAACACACCAACCAAGCAAATATATAGTATGATTAAAAGATTGAAAAATATTGGAGAAGATACTGAAAAAGAAAATAAAAGATGCGACAACAATTGGATAGATATGTTATTGAATAAAATAGCCCCAATGGGAGTAAAGGATAGTTGTATGAGATTGCAATACTTGAAAGATAAAAACTATATCAAAGAAGTCATGAAACCGTTTAATATATGGGAGATGGACGTCGCAATGAATAGGAGAAAAGACACTGCACCAGGAATAGATAATATTCATTACGTTATGTTATCTGAATTACCAAATATAGGTAAGGAAGTGCTATTAAGATTAATCAATAAGTACTGGTTGGATACACAAATAGTTAGAGACTGGAATAAATATAATATAATTCTCTTTAAAAAGACAAATGGAAATGCAGATAATACAGATAATTACAGACCTATATCACTAGCATCGTGTGTTGCTAAAACCAAAGATTTAATGATAAAAAGAAGATTGGAGTGGTTTGTAGAGAAAAATAAAATATTATCTAAAAGTCAATACGGATTCAGAAGAGGGCTGAGTACGAAGGATAATTTATGTAAATTAATGGTTGATATTAATTTGGCATTTTCAAGAAATAATTATGTGGTGGCACTCTTTTGCGATATTAAAGGGGCATATGATAATGTCGTTCCAAGTATAATGTTCCAAGAATTAATTAAAATAGGATTACCATTCCGATTGGTGTCAGCCTTAACATTTAATATATATGAAAGGAATATAATAGTGAAGAAAGATAACAAAATAATTGGTGAAAGAGTAGTGAATAAAGGACTACCACAAGGAGGTATACTTAGCCCATTATTGTATGCTATATATGTAAGAGATATAGATAATATTTGGGTAAGAGGTACTAATATTATACAATATGCCGATGACATACTCATTTATGTAGAACAAAGGGATTTAAATCTAGCGTTTAATATTATGAAGGAAAATATTAAAAAACTTCATGGATGGTTGAGGGATAAAGGCTTGGAACTTTCGGATGAGAAAAGCTCGATAGGGGTATTCACAAGACATAGGTTGAATGATTTACCAACTCATATTAGTACGGAAGAGCATTCAATAGCGGTTAAAAATAGTAATAAATTTTTAGGAGTCAAGTTGGATCAAAAATTGAAATTTAAAGAATGTATACAAGATATTAAAAAGAAAATAGAAAAAAGGATAAACCTATTAAGAGTGGTGAACAAAACATGGTGGGGTGCTCATCCACAAACGAGTTTAGAGCTATATAAAACTTTGATTAGACCAATTTTAGATTATGGTAGCATTGCTTATCACAGTAGTCCACATGTAAAGGTGTTGGATAAAGTACAATATAGATGTATCAGAATATGTATTGGCGCAATGAAATCCACGCCAATAAATGCAATGTTAGTTGAAAGTGGAGAATTACCTCTAAAACTAAGATGGAAATATTTAATCCATAAATATATTTATAAGAAGATATTAAGAAGAGAGCCAAATATTATTAGTGGATTAGAAGAATTGGAAAAATTAATGGAGAATAATAAATTTTGGGATAATAAGCAAAATATTATGGTAGACAGTTTGAATTTCATGAAGAAAACTAATGTCTATAAGATATATGAAAACAACGTTAATCTTAAAAAATTATGGTTTGATGAAGGTAAACAATTTTTTGTCAATATTAATAATGAAGAGACAAATATTATAAACAGTAGAGGATATGAGGAAATCTACACAGATGGCTCTAAAGTAAATAATGAAGTAGGGTGTGCCATGATCCATGAGAATAAAGAATTTCAAAAATTGATAAAACTACCAGATTTTGTTTCAGTATATACTGCGGAATTAGTAGCTATAGGAGAAGCGGTAAAATATATTAAAAACTTGAACATAAGAAGAGCAATTGTATATACCGATTGTAAAAGTTGTGTAGAAAAATTAATAAGCATAAACAAAAAAAATCTTTTTGAGGAAGCAATTTATACAGAAATTCGAAGCGAGTTAGAAAATATAAAATTGATAGGAAATGAGATAAAAATTACGTGGATCAGAGGACATAATGGAATAGAGGGAAATGAAAAGGTGGATAAATTAGCAAAAATAGCAACGAAACAAGGAGAAAAAATGGACATTATGCTGAAAAGTGATGTCGAAAACATAAGTAAAAGAAATGTGGAAGAGGAATGGCAAAAAATTTGGGATGACACGGTAAAGGGAAAAACATATAAGACTATAGAGAATAAAATTAGAAAAAAAACTTGGTTTAAAAGTCTTAAAAATGAAGATAGAAAATTTGTAACTACGTTAAGTAGAATCAGATTAAACCATGGCAATTTTCCAAGTCACTTATATAAAATTGGTATTAGGTCTTCAGCTATCTGTGAATGTGGAGAAGAAGACGGAAATATAGAACATATTATTATGAAATGTAGCAGGTATATAAAACAACGAGAAGAAATGCTGGACAAATATTATGACGACAAAAGTATAATAAAACCAATTGCATGGATTTGCATAATAAGAAATGAAAGAAATTATAAAATATTATATGAATTTATTGTAAAATCTAAATTAGTTATATAATTTAATTTAGTAATAAGATGTTATGTATTTATCCTTAATGTATATTCATTATGTTTGTATATGACCAAATGTTATATAACGAAGTCAAATAAAAAAAAAAAAAAAAAAAAAAAAAAAAAAAAAACTTTGTAATTTAGTTTATATAATTCTTATAAATATTAGACGATATTACAGAATTCATAATAATCTGTTCCTCGAACATTTCGTTTAAATCCTCGAACATTTTGTTACGGTACGGGAAGTTTCAGCAATTTACCTTAAGGCACGATGCCATACACCACTAGTTATATTTTTATTTATAAAAATATATAAACAAACATTTTATAAAGAATGATGTAACTGTTTGCGATATAGAAATGGTGGTGCGTATTTTAAACTTAGTATTTTAATTAATTTAACTAAGTATTTTTCTCAGTCTCTAGTATGTTACATATATTATCATAAATTTTATTTTCGATGATATATTGAGTTTCGCAAAAAAAAAACTGTACGGCAGTTTTATGTTTTCTTGAGTTTTCAAGTGAGTCTGAATCGAACGAATCCCAATTTGGAAAAAGTATATATGTAAGTGTGAGCTAATTTTTGACCTTGTGTCGGCGTCGATGTTTCCAAAACGACTAAACTGATATCAAAAATTTAAAAGCCATTCATGTAACTCAATGAGGATTGTCATTTATCAGTTTTGTGCGACGATCGGCCAAGCAGTTTCTTGTAATTAGTAAGGGTTCTACGATAATTAGTGAAATTCTAAAAATTCATCAAAAATTTTAAAAAATCGTGTTCAAATTTGTTTCAAAAGAAGCTTTGGTAATGTGATATGAGCAAAATTCAAATATTGATTACGTTTTCAAAAACGGCTAAACCGATTATAGAAGTTTGAAAGCCACTGTAATAAACTCGACAAGAAGTCGCGATTAGGTTTGCGAGACCTTCAACTAAGCCTTTTTTTAATGTATAGTTTAATAAGTACATAGTATTCTTGTTTTACATTTTATATGTAATAAATATTCAGTTTTAAGTATTATGAACATTATTATAGATTAAATTTTTGATTCTACATTGACTTTTTTTTGTTAAATAGAAAATTATCTAAGTTTGTTTATCACTTATTTTCATGTGATCAAATATTAATTAATTTTAGGTTCTGCTTTTAAGAGTCTAGAAATAATTAATCTACTGATGACAATTTATATGAATTTCCTACTACAATTACCATTTTGTATAAGCTTTTAATGATATAGTCTTCGTACATATTTCTGTTGTTCGTTTAATTTAATAAAAATATTATTATTTAGTTAGTCTTATTACATTGAAGATTTTTTTTTTTTAAATTTATTTATCCTAATTTTGTCTATTACACCATTTTTTTTATAAATTACTTTTATTATAAACTGAGATTTTATTAGAGCTGATTTCTTTTTCAATTGTCTGAAAATAAAAGATTTTTCAAATTGAAAATGTTATGAATTTAACCATTAAAACTGTTGACGAGATACTGAATTTGATTGGCATATATATGTCTTTAATGTGTAATGTTATATGGTCATAATAATATTGTTGTATCTTTAATATATTGTACATATTATCATTGATAGTCTTAAGTTTTAAATATAATTATGGATCACATTTTTATTACTACATTGCGAGGGTTTAAAATAAATCATCAAAATTTTGTGTATTTCAGTAAATTTGTGAAATATTTTTGATATTAAATTCGCTGATTTAATATAAAATTCGCTTTGGCTCCTGCTTCAATTGTATAGCAATAATCAATACGAAACGATAAAGAATGAAATAAAATTTATACTAAAAAAATTCTTTAAAATAACAATTCATTATGTACAATTACAACTACTAAGTCACTTTGAAACACATGTTCTAATAGAGATAAAATAATAATAATAGGATTATAAAATAGATAAAACTCAACTGTCGATAAAAAAGAATTACTTGAATTTTACGAATGAAGCTTCGACTTCTGACAGGCTTCGATAAATGTAGTTTTTGAATGTATAATTTAATGTGTTCTTACTATTTTTGTTGTACGTTTAATATATTATGCATATTATCAAAAAAAGGTAAATAAAACAGAAAAACTCCTGCATTTATATTTTTATGCTTTCATACGTATCTGTTCCAATTTTGGAGTTATATGAAAAATATAATGAATATTGGAGACACGTTATATGAAAGTTAATTCTAACTATTTAAATTTATTAATTTTTTAATTTATAATTAAATTTATTTAAATAATTAAATTTAATTTTATTATTTAACATTAATAAAATCTATAATTTTATCTAACTCTAATTATAATAACTAACCAATTTTAACAATTAAATTTTAATTTATTCAGTTTATTTGGGAAATTTCATTTAACTAAATCTAATTTTCCAAAACTAAAGTTATTAATTCAAAAAAATATACTTTTATATATAGATATTACGCCATCTATTTTATACATACATAATATATATATATATATATATATATATATATATATAATATATATAACTAGCCGGCCCGACAGACTTCACTCTGTCAAAAAAATTGTAATGTGGCGGTGTTTTGTGCCTACCTTTTTTCTATTCTTTGCAAAAAATTATCCTGAACAGAACCGTCACCCTGATAATAATTTTGTGTGAATTAAAAATAATTAAATAAAACACTATAAGCATTTAAAAGTAAGTAATTTAATAATGTAAATCACAATTCAAAAATCAGTTCAATTTTCATTGTAGTGCTTTGTGATAAACGATGTTTTTTGTTTGATTTCCTGGCGCATGGACAACCAAAGCTGATGGTTTTCCAATACGGGAACAAACAACATACAATTTTCCATGTGAGAAAGATGGGTTTTCTAAATAATACCACAAACAGTTAATTGTACTATAAACGCACTGGAAACGCATTGGGATGCATGGTGCGAGAACATCTTCTGCTTTATACTATCCTTTGAATAGAGTTGGTCGATATTTCGCAACATTAAAATTGCCGATCCAACCTTTAATTAAAGATTGTGAGGTGACAATCTTAGCAAATCCAGCAAGTTTAAAAACTCCGGTGGATCGTTTTGGTTAGTGCCGAATCAACTGATTCGCCTGTAATTTGTTCTTGAATTTTGAAATTTAATTAATTTACATCAATGTTTTTGGCTGCCAATAAAGCTTGATTAATTGAAAGATATTTCTATGTTTATATAAATATATTCAAAATTAGATTATCAAAAACTACACAAAATGTCATGACATAGATCATTGTTTTACAAATTGCATTGCCTACTCGATTAAAGAAGAAAAGGGCTGTTTTTAGGGTTTTCCCGCAATTATTCGTTTTTTTCTCGCCGTAACAACCATCCTTGGACTTCAACGAATATTTTAAAAAAAGAATTGGCCAAATTGGTCCAGGCGTTGTTGAGTTATGCGCTTACCAACACATTTTGCGATCCATTTTTATATATAAGATATATTGTATGATTCTGAATTGGATGTTGACATATGTATTAACAAAGTCTAATAATCGGGCATAACATCAATAAAAAACATGAATTTCTTTCAAAAATTTATTTGTAGATGTAAGTTACATCTTCAACTAGTCTACGAATAACACTATCCATTTGTGATTTTTTCAAATCAGTATTTTGTGAAAATATTGTGTAATTTCAAGTTAATGTTTATAATACATAATGTAGTGCATTACCATATCCTAATACCATGGGTTATTAAAATTTTACAATTTAACGCTAAGATCAACTAATTTTGCCACTGAATGAAGGCTAGGATTATAGCCGAAACGTATGGTTTTAAAATAAATTTTTGAAAGAAATTCATGTTTTTTATTGATGTTACGCCCGATTATCAGACTTTGTTAATATATATATATATATATATATATATATATAAATATATATAATGCTTCTATATAATTCAAGTATTTACAAATCGTTTTATAACAAGATGTTTTAATATTCTAAAAGTTTTGAGATGTTTTCGTATACTTTTCTCTTTACCGTGTCGAAAGGTTGTAGTCCTTGTCTTGTTGTAGCTAAGAGTACTACAGAAACAGGCCTTTAATTTCTGAAATTTTTAATCATTACTTCGTGATGGACGAAATCTGATATGCTTCATCATGAAAATTTCATGATGTCTCAAATTTGTGTGCAATAGGTTCCCATTTCTAAGCTGTAGATGGAAATTTGTTAAAATTTTTGAGGAACAGTTATAATCGCTTCTAGAGTTTCTCTAACGATTGAGAGAAATGGTATTAAGTGCTATATGAGTTGAATAACGAATGTCTTTAAATGAATTGCATATTGCCAAGTATCGAATTGTAACACAAAGCCTGTCTCTCGGTGGTATAGCTTGCCTCATAACTGTATCTTGTTTCTTTATATATGGTGTTACCATTATCAACAAATCATTCCAAATATCATTTTCCATTCGCGTGAAATTTGACGAACTGGCCGGATCTTCCGCACTAAAAACATGAAATATAACAATAACATAACGTTTTATCAACTTTCACTAATTAAAAATTGACTCACTCAAAAAGTTCATTATTAAAACCATATTTAAAGAAAGAGTTTGCTGGTCACGCCGCAGCAACCAAGGACGACTCCATAGCCGTTTGCGTTTTCCCTTTTTCTTTTTTTTAAATT